>NC_081192.1:59138034-59429447 GCF_902713425.1 Acipenser ruthenus
TATATTGCTGTGTTCATCACTGTCAGCATAAAGCTAATTTGAACTGTTGAATTGCAGTGCAGTATGCAACAATATATCTCAATTTATTTTAAAAAGAATTGGGCTTCAATCTGTATCCCTTATCTGCAGTGGTTGGCATGTTTCCAAAAAGACAGGCCTTCAGATAAAGAATGGTTAATTCCTATGGATCAGTGAAGTAGTCGCTATCAACTAAGGATTCAATACTTCTCTTGTGATCCCTTTCCAATTACACTTACAGCCTTAGGATCCTGGGCCTCTATAATTAAAAGTACGCCCTAACCTGTATCTCTTCAGAATTTAGGCAAGATATTGCTTAAAGCGGTTCCTTTAAAAAGAGGTGTTAAACCACACAGTATTTGAAATTCTTAAGCTCTGTGGCTTTGCATTTCAATTTGTTTTGCACACTAATACAGCATGTTTGAATTCCACCAATCTATGATGGATATGTGGTGAAACATGTTCACACCAAGACCTTCAGAATAACTGGTCCATTGTTAAGATACGTGACTACTTGTGGGTTCTTTGTTTTGTTTGCTTATTTCAGTATTTTTTTAAAATGCAAATGCTAATGATTTGTTCAAAAACAGTTAATGCTATTAACTGATGTTAACATTTAAACTCAAGATCATTTACCAATTATTTTGAAGTGCAAATTTCATTAACACATATTATAAAAATGTGGTGTTTTCACATCACATTATTACTAATCATCTCAAACAACTCTTTTTAAAATTCATAAACTGTAATAAACTGAAAGTGCATCCACCTGTCTGCAATACATGCTTAAACATTCATTAAACTACTAACTGGTTCTTCAGAAGGATGAAGATTAACCTAGCTAAAATACACAAGAACGTTTTAAAAAATGTTTGTTTTTTAAAGTAAAAAATGAAACAGCTTTGATGTACAGGGTTTCAGAATGTATTAGTCACGAATTACACTACATGTAAAGTGTATCTTATACTGATGCAAAACAGTACCTTCCACCTGACTTGGTTTGTAATAGCAAAATCTTAGATAAGAGCAGCTTTTACTGGATTAATTTAAAAACTCAAAATCTATTAATGTCACAACACTTAGTCACCATCAAGCCTTTGTTTCAGTTGAATTTTCATGGATTGAATTAATTACATTTAAATAAGTGTTTAGTTTTACAATATAAAAACAGAAAAGCTAATATAAAACGTCATAAATCCTTTAATTCAAATAACCTTAAAGATCCAGTATCATAGTTTAATCATCATCGTGTTGTATATGCATTACACTATGTAACACAATTTTTGTTCCTGGGTAGTAAGTGTTATTTCCTAATTGCTTATGCCTCAAAAGTATAGAAAATGGCTATTATTCCCCACAAACTTTGCTTTTGTGACCAGGACAGTGATATTTTGAAATTTACCTATTTCCAATGAGAAAACGGGCGAATTTGTGTCTTCTCGTTCACATAAAGTCAGAAAAAAACAACATATGAATCCAAATTAACATGTATTTACATTAAAGTAATACAAAAATGACTACAGACGATTTAGAAGTGAGTAGTTTTTCGAGATTTACGATTATACTGTAAATCACTTTCACGAATCAGCCCCCAAATGTAGTCTCCCATCATGTTCTCGTTATACTGTCCTTGGTAGCGGCGTTCAAAGTCCAGTATATCCTGGTGGAAGCGCTTGCCTTGCTCCTCCGAGTACGCTCCCATGTTCTCCTTGAATTTATCAAGATGAGCATCAAGGATATGGACTTTGAGGGACATCCTACAGCCCATTGTGCCGTAGTTCTTCACCAGAGTCTCAACAAGCTCCACATGGTTTTCGGCCTTGTGATTGCCCAGGATGCCCCAAACCACTGCGACAAAGCTGTTCCAAGCCGCTTTCTCCTTACTAGTGAGCTTCTTGGGGAATTCATTGCACTCCAGGATCTTCTTTATCTGTGGTCCGACGAAGACACCGGCTTTGACCTTTGCCTCAGACAGCTTAGTCTTGAAGGTACTTGAAGGCTGCCGACTCCTTATCTAGAGCTCTGACAAATTGTTTCATAAGGCCCAATTTGATGTGCAGTGGTGGCATCAGCACCTTCCGGGGGTCCACCAGTGGCTCCCACTTGACGTTGTTCCTCCCCACACAGAACTCGGTCCACTATGGCCAGTCCCGCCTGTGGTAGTGCGCCTTGGTGTCCCTGCTGTCCCAAAGGCAAAGATAGCGGGGAAACTTGGTAAAACCGCCTTGGAGACCCATCAGGAATGCCACCATTTTGAAGTCTCCTATGACCTCCCAGCCGTACTCATCATACTTCAAGGCGTCCAGCAAGGTCTTGATGCTGTTGTAATCCTCTTTGAGTTGCACTGAGTGAGCCAGGGGAAGAGACGGGTACTTGTTACCATTATGGAGCAGCACAGCTTTGAGGCACCTGGATGAGCTGTCAATGAAGAGGCGCCACTCATTCTGCTTACAGGCGATTCCGATTGCCTCGAACAGACTGGTCACATTGTGGCAGAAGCAGAGCCCATCTTGACGGGTGAAGAAGCTGGAAAAAGGTTGGTGACGCTTCCTCTGATCTGCGACTTGCACACTTTCATCCAACAAGTTCCACTGCTTGAGCCTAGACGTCAAAAGCTCGGCATTGGACTTGGTGAGACCAAGGTCTCTAATCAAGTCGTTGAGGTCTTTTTGGTTGGGGTAGTATGGGTTTCTCTCCTCAGCTCCACCTCTGAAATTGTCATCTGGATCTACAACGTCTTCCTCGCTCTCTGACTTGCTGCTTTCTTCTAAAGACGACTGCTCTCTCTCCGGAGGAGTGGGTACGGGGAGCTCATGGCAGTGTGGCACCGGGGCGATGGATGAAGGAAGGTTCCGGATACGTGATAGCAGGTGCATTCTTGCCAGTCCGACGTTTGGAAGGGTCCACCATGCAGAAGTAGCAGTTGCTTGAGTGGTCAGTGGGTTCCCGCCAGATTCTTGGGATAGCGAACTTCATGGCTCTCTTTTCCCCTCTGTACCATCCTACAAAAATACATTTATTTCACCCAGCACTGAATCTATCTGGAATGTTCTGGAAAATAGGTAAATTTCAAAATATCACTGTCCTGGTCACAAAAGCAAAGTTTGTGGGGAATAATAGCCATTTTCTATACTTTTGAGGCAAAAAAAAAATTGTTACACGGTGTAATTTGCCAATGTTGTCATTTTGTTCAAGAGACATTGGGCAAAAGTGAAATTAACTTCAAAAGTTTGAGGAGGTTTTTTTTTTTTTTTTTTTTTTTAAAGCAAAAATCTGCAAAATTTGACACCCCTCCATTGACTCTCAATAGAAAAATTTCTCCCAAGCTCTCTCTGTATCCCCTAACCCTTTGCATGCAGCTTGACAGTAAAGGGGTAGATGAGTATCTCTCTATATTGAATATCTATAGTCTCTGCGTCTCTTAGCGATGGCCAGCAACGTAGTTATTGCCCGCCCCGCAGCACGGTAATTACGACTGCCTGCCCTCTACTGTACAAAATGTGTGCGCATTTCAAAAGGTTCACATTTTCCCTTCAAATATGTCATTTCAAGTTTAATGTTCTACTGCCAAATTTTTCCTGTTTTTTTTTTCGTACAGCACTGGATTCCGCATTATTCTTTTGATTCTGTGATTCTGTCCGTGTTCTCGTTAACATGGATTTCATAGGGCCCTACATACAGGGACAAAAGCTATTTTAGATAATCAGGTGCCAACTCTAAATCGTACAGTGTAGAGAAACCAGGAGCCCGTTTCATAAAGAATTGCGATTGCAATTTGCTATGGAGCTATTTGCAAGCTTACAGAGACGTGCGATGTGTGCGTTTCATAAATCACATCGCAAGTGCCGTCGCTTACATTCCCTTTTAGTGATTTGCGCTCTGAAAAATCAGTCACTCGGCAATCGACTTTAAAGCAGATTTGGAATAACTTACAATGGCCGGTGTGACAAGGAAAGTAAATTTTTCTAAAGAAGAAATGAATACAATTATAGAATGTATTGGTCAAAACAAATCGGTTCTATTTCACAAGTTGTTAGGAACCCTAACTATCGAAGAAAAGAAAAGTGTCAAATGATCACGGATCAATTAAATGTTTTGGGGTTGGGGAGCGAATTGCAACAGAAGTATGAAAGAAATGGATAAATTTAGCGTGCAGAACTAAATTAAAAAAAAAGCAAAAAGAAGGAGTAAAGAAAACATACAGGCAGTGGGAAAACCAAAATATGGTCCTATATATAATTGGTTAAGTAGCTGTTGCAGGTATTGAGGGCGGATTGGACATAAGCAGAAGAAACGAAAGCATAACACCTCCTGTTATCTTTAACACAGTTTCTGAGTAAGTAACCATGTCTTTTGTTATCCATCTACTTAAGTACAGCAATATTTAGAAGGTAAACAAATATTATTATTATTATTATTATTATTATTATTATCATCTTACTCGCTGTCTCCCAAAGCCATCTATCACCAATGTCACTAAAGCGATCTGTGATATTACAATTCGCCCAAATGAAGCTGTCGTTTGTACTCCCAGGGTATCAAATGACAGCATCTAATCTAACACGGACATTTTGGCATCCCAGATCACATAAATATTAATGGAATGAAAACCTTTCCTGCGTACGTTCAGGTGCTCATTCTCAGCAGGGGACATAATTTGTATGTAGCCTACTTTCGGCAAACCACATAATTTAAAGAAGTCAGTCATTACCCTCTTTATGTCGGGTTCTTCAGGAAAGCGTATGTAGTCACCAATGTGGTTAGACAAAGCTGTAGAAACTTTGAATACGCATCTAGAAACAGTGGCATTACTTATACCATGACAGTCGGCTACTACTTCCTGAAAACTACCGCTTGCATAGAGAGCAGTTAAGACACGTGTATACTGCAAAATCAAATAAAAAAAGGGAAAAAGTGTTTTAAACACAATTTTTTTACAGTGTAGTGACATATTTCGTTGTGTTTTATTTCTAATTTCTTGATCTAATAAATCACACACATTAATTAATTAATTAATTAATTAATTAATTAATTAATTAATTAATTAATTAATTATCTCTGCTCTTGGCAATCAGTACTTTGATTCTAATTCTGAGTCTGTATACACATCAAAAGGGTTTGCCTGGTCCCTAATTACTCTCTCTTTTCATTCTTCTGACATATCGACGACGAGCTAGTAGTAGTATGAGAACTGCGATATCTACTAAAATGATTTGCGATGAAAATTACGACTTGCGGTTGGCCTCTGGCACTCGCAAGTTTTAGAGGAAAACCTGCGAGGTCGCAGCCCTGCGAAAGTTTTATGAAACACAAATTGCAACCTGCGAGGGATCTGCAACAGCAATATTTCATAATGATAAAAAGACACTTTGGTGACATGACAGATATGAGCCTCAAAACATAAATCAGAACCAAATATGAATCCCAAATGTTTGGCCTCTGATTTTGGGTTTGAAGTTAAATAACTGTTTTTAGAGAATAGGCAAACTGCAGTTGTTACTGTGAACCCAAACTCAAAACTTCTGTCTTATCTGAGTTTAACTACAAACAATGTTTGAGACATCCAGATTTTTATATCATTCAGACACTACATTTAATCAACCGCAGAAGTTTCATAGAAATATAAAGCTGAATCACCACCTACTTCCTAATCATTCAGCAAATGCATTTACCTAGTTATAATAATACAGATTTTTTAGAATACAGATCTAGATGTATAAAGTAAAAAAGTAAAATATGTCATTCTCTACTTTCTACATTTGATTAAATTATGTCCGTCCAAAATACAGATTTAGAAGTACAAAGCAAAATATGAATCATTCATAGCGTCTCCTCCTACTTCTACTATATTACATTCTATCTGCATTTGACACGTTGATGTCCGTATAATAAACTTTGTCACTATCGCACGAACCATAAAAAAAAAATTAAATACACGGTATATAACAAATAGTTACTGTTATTTTCAGATTAGATAAAATAAACGGAAAGACTGTGTAAAAATCAGTAAAATACAGAGATTACTGTACATGGGATGTTACAGTTTATACCTGCATATACTTCTAAATATAGAATATCACAAAATTAATTACTTACATGTATTAGATATTTCCGCTGTCCTTTGAAATGGAAAGTACGAATTAAAAGTTGGGTTGATCTGGGAATGTGGGTGTGAGAGTGAGTGACAGATGCACCAATTAAAGCCTCTATCTTCAAAGCGAACAGCCTGTCAATGAAGCTGTGTAGAAAAAGTCTGACAGATTCACAATGGGCTTGATGGAATGCCGTAGAAGGTTAGCGAAGAAGAGACGCATAGAGCAAAAGCAAACATGGATGATGGCGGCTACCCAGACCACTAGGGGAATCGAATATAGCCGATCCATCATTAATGATAATTTGACCTGGGGCTCCCGAGTGGCGCATCCAGTAAAGGCGCTCCTCGCAGGATGTGCTCTATAGCCTGGAGATCGCTGGTTCGAATCCAGGCTATGTCACAGCTGACCGTGACCGAGAGTTCCTAGGGGGCAGCGCACAATTGGCTGAGCGCTGCCCGTGTAGGGAGGGCTTAGGTCGGCAGGGGAATCCACGGCTCACCGCGCATCAGCGACCCCTGTGGCCGATAGGGCGCCTGTGGCTCTGCAGCGGAGCCGCCAGATCTGTTTTGTCCTCCGGCACTATAGGTCTGGTAGCATTGCTGTGGATCTGCAGTGCGAAAAATGACGGCTTGGAAGGAGCACGTTTCGGAGGACGCATGTTCCAGCCTCCGTTTCCTGAGTCGGCGGGGGGGTTGCGAGCGGTGAGCCCGGGATACAGATAATAATTGGGCATGCTAAATTGGGGTGAAAACCGGGGTAAAAATAATTGGCGACGACTAAATTTATAAAAAAAAAAAAAAAAAGATCATTTGACCTTATTACACATCATACAAAGGTATCCCTATATATTGTGATACTGTATGTATTATATAGTGACCTTAGATGCATGCAGCTCCAGGGCAGTTCAAGTGCGGCTCCTGGTGAAATGCTGGGTGACACACACTATGCGGCTCGAATGAACTGAAGAATAATAAACACAAAGAGAAAAAGTTGAACTAAACACAATTTGATTATTTTTGTTCTCTGTATTCTATCATGTTAATTATTATTTCTTCTCCCCCCTTCTCTCTCTTCTGTTTCTTTGAGCCTGCATGTTCACTGCAAGGACATTTCACCACTTGATGACTTTCGACACCGCATGCGTATTTCGATCACCTCGACTGAAAGCTGGATGTGCAGTCGAAAGTAAATTTCATAATTTTGAATTAACTGCTCGTTCATTTCGTGGAGAAAGTGGCATTGAGAAAACCAACCACGAATAATAAATGAAAGTATGAGGCTTTAAGCCAGAATGGAGGAAGAGTTTGCTTTCACTGAAAACAGTGGTAAACATCTGTGCCTCATCTGCAACAAATCACTTACACTGTAGTCTGTACAAGGTGAGCAGCCTCAAACGTCATGAAACAAATCAGAAAACAATTTCATCTGAATAGCCTCCTCGATCAGACTTAAGGAGAAACAAGCTGGCCTCTTTAAAAGCATACCTCAGCAGTCAGCAGATGCTCCTTTCAGTGTTCAGTAAAGAAGCTGATTTAACGACTCAAGCGAGTTTTGTATGGAATGGAATATCACCCATGCCAAAAGTCCTTATTCAGATGAATGACTTTTTATAAAATTGGAACGTTTGCGCTAGACTAGAGAATGCTTGCTTAAATGTTATATTGCAGGTATAAAATTAATATTTTATTTACATATCTTATGTCTTGTCATGAGCAGGCATTGTAATCCCTTTCAAAATAAATACAGTGCATTTGTCATCCACAAAGCTCTCAAAAGTATTTACTACACGCAGCAGTTTTTCTTTATAAACCTAGCATTCAGATCTTAAAGGGAACAGCTTGTCAAAAATAATCCTTACAAAAATGTGTCTTTTTATGTGGTGTTTTTTTGCTGAAATGAGGACAGTTATTGTATTTTGCTTCATAATAACTGAAAAGCCTTTTGTTCGTTATATCGAGGGGTTCTTTATAGCGAAAGGACAATCAAAATGAACAATAAACTGTTGCAGTAAGTTAATGAGATGAGATTGTTAATAAAAGTAGAATTACATGTACCTGTACATCTCATTATTCTGCCTTTGCTTTATCCTATTCATTAAAGAATTAAAATGCAGTACAAAAAGCACAAATCCTGAACTGAAGCTGAACTTTTATTCAAAATCAATCTGACATGAATCGTTTCAATGTGCCGTAGATCTTAATCCAACATGCAAGAATCCCAAACTGATCTTTTATTCCAAATCAACCCGACATGAAAAGTTTGACATGAAAAGTTCATCAGATCCTCAAGTTTCTTTTGTATTTTTGTTTTCTTTAATCAATTTTGCTTTGCCGCATGGTTGCTGAACAAGCCAAAAAACAGAGTGCTTTTTGACAACCTACATTCATGACAGAGATATCTGCCTGCATTACTGCTGTTTTCAAACGACCAATATAGTTTCCAGCTTTGTTGCAACATAAAATGATTTTAGTTTCAGAGGCATAGTTACACAGTGCGCGCTTTTTATTAAGACAACAGAGTTGACTTCACTGCGGTGGCGGCATCCTGTGCGTACAGACCGGGATGTTGACAGTGTGTGTTTATATTAGCTTTTTTATTTTTTTATTTTATTTTTTATTTGGGATCCAGGGGCCAGGTTCTTTAAGATTCATTATAATGAAGGGTGTTATAGCAAGGGTGTACTATATTTAAAATGTCTGGCAGCTGTCTGCATTATGAAAATGTTGGTATGGTAGTGTATCATTTAATCCTTAATGTTACAGGGAACATAGGGTAGGGCCAAATTACACCATGGTGTATTGGCATGTCCTCAGTATGTATTAGTTACCATTAAGGAAATTAAACCAGAATAATTAAACACATTTTTGTGTTAAACACAAGGACAGCTTGTTCAGCTTTCTAAATATAAGCCTATTGGATGCTATAACCCAATCAATTTTCCAAACCAGCCTTGTTTAAAAAAAGTTTAATCTTTTTTTTCCCCCCTTCACCCTCCCACCCTTCAGAAATGTAACATACCGTATGTGGCACGCACCAGGGCTAGATGAACACAGTGTAGTTCTAGTACTGCATTTCATTCCAAACTAAATAGCTGAAAGAAACAGTTTAAATGAAAGACTACAATCAGGGAACGGACAAAAGGAGCAGGTGGAAAAAAGTCAAAAGAAAAATAAATGACAGATTGAAATGAGAACAAAGTTCTCTCAGCAGGCTGTCTACAGTAGCAAGAAACCCGTCTGGAGTGTCGAAGGGCAGGTGCTGCTTGAAATTACAGTCTTGCTCATGTTAAAGTGTAAGCAACCTAAAGCACTGTAGCTGAGTTCATTTCACACTTTGGCACTGCGCTGACCATTACTTTTTGGGGAGCATTTTATATTGGCTTTGTGTTAAAAGCCATAAACCTAAATCAGTTGTTAAGCTATGTGTTTATTACGGGTTAGCCTTCTGATGAACCACTTTCTAGTAGAGAAGCACTGTCCTCACAATGGGGGAAGGGAAATTAAATAACAAAGGAGGGCGGAGGCTTAGCAGCGTAATTAAATCTCTTCACGTACGGTACTCAACCATACAGCGGTCTCTGTACCATCCACAAAGCCTCAGCTTCATGCCTGCCTCTTATCAACAGTGACCCTCTAGTGCATATTTATGAAGATATAATATTTAACATTAATACCACAATATCCTAGGCCACCCCCCACTCTGTTGGTAATATACAAACATATTAGTTAATGTTAATTACACAGGATGACGCCTCCATTATGTGATTCATATTTAAATATGAAACTAGGGTTTTAGTTCTTAACAAATTTCCTATTTCTTATTAAAAGTTAGAAATTATGGTACCAGAATTATAAGTATAGACACAAGCAGGAATAAAACATGTAGACAAATATTTTCATAAGCACGCAGGCTTTGTGCACTTTACGTACAGTGACTGTGTTACAAGCATGTTAAACACTTTATACAATAATTAAAGTAAAATTATTTATGCATTTTTTTCACTTTAAACTTCATGAAAACACAATAAACATTACAATTTTATTGGGAAAACATACTTAAACAACTCTTAAACTTGAGTCCGCAAGATTAGTTATTAAAATTACGTTTTATTTATGTTACGTTTCAATCTCCTAGTTTTAGTAAATCTAAAACCTTGAGATTGTTAAACAAGTTAATATTATACCCTTGTTTGTTTTTCCATTAACTTTTAGAATAAGGAAATTAGTAATTTCTATTCGCTAAATGTTTAATATTTCATAGTAACCATTAATTTCATGGGAGAAAGTCATGGCACCTCGTATTGGTTTTTTGGACAGACATGCTTAAGCTTTGTTTGTTTAGACCAGACTGTAAAGATCAGCACAGCAGGTAATCTCAGCTATTCCACAATTTAAATATTTATGACTGTGGAAGGGTGGTGAGCAATTCACTGACACAAAGGAGACAGAACTTTATTTGTAACACCGCTCAGGCGCACCGATTTATTTTTACCCGCAGAGAGCGCTGTTGTCCATGGCCTGAACATTGGCAACAGTAAACAGGACCATGGGGTTATCAATACAGGTAAACAGTCCAGTGCACATACAAGTGCTCGAAAATAATAATGAAAACAAAAGGCGAAAGAAAAAGGGAAAATAAAACTACAAACAAAAGTGCTGCTTATGCAGTGCCCCCACTGCTGCTAAGCCAGTAAGAACGGGCCTCCGACCTATGCTCAGTTACCCTATACACTGGGGTGGCCAGAGTTCCCTGTACAACTAAAAACGTCCTCTCGGGTACGTAATTATTTCTTCTATTTTTCTTTAAATTATTTTAAGGCAGGCTGTTTTCCCCAGCCAGGCTTGCCTGGTTCTTGTTTTTAAACTGACGTCTTCTGTCAGTGTCACTGTGTGTTCCCAAACACGGCCACCCGAATGCACAACCAAGCGTAGTTCTTATGGGCCAAGCAATCTCCCAAGGCCCGCCTCTCAGCCACTCAGAGAGAGGGAAAGCCCACACACCCTTGTCCCCACCTCTCCGTGTCATTGCCATGACTGACAGGCGGATCCTACGAGATTGCTGCCCTCTACCTGCAGTACCATGCATGTGCCAGATAGTCAGTCCAGATCTCCCCTGTTACAATGATCCTCTGTTACTAATATCTAGTCCTTCGACTAGATATTAGAGAATTTTAAAGGGGGAAGGAAGGGGGAAGACAAACTTAATTAACATTGCAGCATCTCCCTTAGTTTAAGATTTCAAATGTCATTTTATAAAAGTACATTTAATTACAACTACGAATTTCTCCCACAACCCCTATACCCAAAGCTGTGTTATCTAACACATTTAAAAAAAATGTATTTTCTAAAAACAAAACACAAAGTTTGTTCTCTAAAGGCAATTTGCATTTATCTGTGATATTTATTTCCTACTACCACACACAAAAGGTTATGAATGACTTCTGCAAGTGTTCTTACAGGAGGTGTTTCAACTACATAAAACAGAGACATAAAACATAGTAAAAGCTTAAGCTGTTTTACAAAGAATGCCTGCAGATCTCAAACGTAATTTTGTGGGGGGTTTTGTTTTTTAAACCATATGAGACTGTGACAGAGAAAGAATGATTCTTGGTGATAAATCTCTCGTCCAACATGTGAGGGTGCTGTGTAATGGTAACACAGTGCCCTGGACTGGATGGCCAGACAATTCATTCCCAGGGATCGAAGGAAGTCGGTCATCTAGAAAGGGGGCAGAGCTATGATACACAAAATTTTCGACCCGGAAGGGAAACGACGTGGAAGCCACGGATTGGAGGAGTGGTTGCACTAGTTAACCAAGGGGTCATGATTGACGGTACAAAAAGGGGGCATAGCGAAGTGATCTGTTCCTTTGTATGGTTAAAGCTGAACCGGAAGGAGACCGTGTATTGTAATCGTGAGTTTTTGTTTTGTTTTGTAGTGTTTGAAGAAACACTTGTTTGTGATTATTATACGGCTGAACACAATCCGGAGATATCGCCAAAGACCAGCACTTACCCAGACATCACTGCACATTGTTTCACGAACAGCTGTATTTATAACACGAGCACTTTAGCACACACTGTGGACTTGTTTGTGTTTTGTGTTACGTGTGGGTGTTTAGGAATAGGACTATTATTATTACGGGACCAACCCAGGGATTAACAACAGTGTAATACACGCAGCTGTATTGCCTGTTCTCATTGTTATTGTTTACTGCCGTTTGTCATCAGACTTTGCATTGTACAAATAAAATATCATTGCACCTGGATTATCGTCGTCTGTCTGTTCATTGATCACTGCTGCATTCCTGCACCTGCACACGGTTAACCACTTTGCCACAGGGTCACACTGGCCTTCACACTCTGGAACAGGGCTTCCCGAACCCAATCCTTGGGACCCCGTGTCTTCTGGTGTTCCTCCCAACTGAGCTGTCTACATAACTGAACCCTTAGTTGAACTAATAATTTGCTTAATTATGCCTTTTTAATTGTTTTCAGATCTTAAACAGCTAGAGATTTCAAGTTAACTGTAATATTTTATAACTTTAAATCTGCAAATTCTTAGGAGCTGAGAACAATTAAAAAGGTATAATAAAGCAAATTATTAGTTCAAATTAAGGGTTTACATGTAGTTAAGTAATTGAGAGCTCAGTTGGAATGAAAACCAGAAGACACAGGGGGTCCCCAGGACCATGTTTGGGAAGCCCTGCTCTAGGAGATAATTATATTCTATCAGCTACAATATGGCAATACAATTCTTATAACATGCCGCTTGACTTCACTCAGGCTTAGTAGCATTTCCTGCTCTAGGCCAACAGTATAGCAATTCAGTTCTTACACAGTCATCGATACCCCAGGCAGCACCCATTCCTTATAGGACAGAGGTTCCCAATCTTTTTTTATTGCGCCCCCCTTCCGAGATGCATGCCCCATCTGCACTTCCCCCCTCTAATAAACAGTACAGTATTTATAAAAAAGATGATTTTCCCAACATACAATAACATATTTTTTTGAAGACAGAAAGCAACATAGCACAGTACCACTATTTAAATACTTAATAAACTTGAATATAAAAGAACACCTAATGAGTCATATTTATCTCAGTGAGTAGGATGAGCCTGATCGCTAGCACACAGTTTGTGCTATCTTGGCTTGATTTTGGAGAGTTTCAACCTCAGATATGTCTCTACATTAAAGCGATTTCTGTACTTGTTCTTAATGTAAATAAGCTAAGAAAACCCTGTTTCACACAGATATGTTGAGGATATGTAGAGATATTTCAACGGCTGTTTGTGATAATTCAGTGAACTCTTTTCGAATTGAGAGCCAGAACTGAAATTATCACCAGCAACGTTAATCAAATTTTCTTTTAGACTCACAGCAATCTTCTTGGTCTTTGCTCTTTTCTCTGAAAACATTTTTTTTTTTTTTTTAATTTAGTCGTTGCCAATTATTTTTTATTATTTTTCTCCCAATTTGGAATGGCCAATTATTTTATTATGTTCAGCTCACAGCTACCACCCCTGCGCTGACTCGGGAGAGCGAAGACGAACACACACTGTCCTCCGAAGGGTGTGCCGTCAGCCGACCGCTTTTTTTCACACTGCGGACTCACCATGCAGCCACCCAAGAGCTACAGCGTAGGAGGACAACGCAGCTCTCGGGCAGCTTACAGGCAAGCCCGCAGGCGCCCGGCCAGACTACAGGGGTCCCTGGTGTGCGGTGAGCCGAGGACACCCTGGCCGACCTAACCCTCCCTCCCCCCGGGCATGGCCAATTGAGTGCCGCCACCCGGGAGCTCCCGTCCTCGGTCGGCAAAGGAATAGCCTGGACTCGAACCCGCGACGTCCAGACTATAAAGCACATCCTGCACTCTACGCAAGTGCTTTTACTGGATGCGCCACTCGGGAGTGACTTGCTCAGGGTCACACAATGAGTCAGTGGCTGAGGTGGGATTTGAACCGGGGACTTCCTGGTTACAAGCCCTTTTCTTTAACCACTGGACCACACAGTATTAGAATCTGTGCATTTGATAGATTCTGTAACACATGTAAGCTGTAGTTTTTTTTTGTTTTTTTATTAGTATTATTGGTTTTGTTTTGTTCTTTGAATATAATGTAAAAAAAAAAAAAGAAATACAAAAAAAAATTGGTTAGGTTATTCACTTTGTGCCCACAGGGCCAGCACAGGTACATCTCAATAGTGCAGTACAAATACAAAGAGAGATATTTACTAAGATAATAATAATATAAATGTTTTTAAAAAGACCAAATTCCCATTGGGCTATTTTTTTTTTTTTTTTAGATTCTAATGATTTTTTGTATTACATGCAGGACAGCCACTATAAGATTGTTACCTTTATTAAAAATGTGAATCTACCGGTTAAATCAACTTATGCCCATAAATTAGGCTAACCAATAAAAAATTTGAATCGAGTGACAGTCCTAATTTAAATATATACTTTGGTTTGTACAGGTGTTTCTTTTTTTTTTCCTTTTTTTTTATTACTTTGTAGTTAAGTCTTAACAATGTTAAAACATTATTTGCTTATTTAGGGTTTCTTTGCTTAGAAAATACTAACCAGGGCTGTCAGTATACATCACAATGTAATATAAAGAGTGTGTGTGTGTGTGTGTGTATAGATACGATTTAAAAGTTTAAGCGCTGAGACGTGCAGCATTTAAACGTTCATATGAAATGCACCAAAAGCACATCCCTAGTAAGCTGCAGTACATTTCATGTTTAATTCCCAAAATATTTTTTTTTTCCTCAGGAGTAAACTTACAGTCCCAAGTATTTATATGCGTTCTGCTGTCACGGTTCTTAAAATGTTTGAGAATTCCCTGCAGCAGCTAACCCCGCTTTAGTACAAACATCATTCGATGTTTTGTTTCTGCGTGCAGCTATAAAATGTTTTCACCCTTTAAAATTTAAATAAAATCTGACAATGAAATTCAATCCCTCCCCTATATATGCGTTTGCAACCTGTACTGCAAAGTATGGTGGCCCAGTAAGTCAAAGATCATGGGCCCAGAATGGCACTTCAGTATGATCATGTTTACATGGTCACAGTCTTTAAAGGGTTAAGTTAACTCCCTCCCAGCACACACTCACATGCTACAATACACAATTCTATGGAAGGCCATCCAGGTCAAAAACACGTTATTTAATACACGTTTCAAATATTTAGTACACGTTCTAATTTGACTTTAGTATGTGTTGTAATTTTAATTATTATGCGTAATTTGGCCATTCAGATCATGCGAACCAATGATTTTAAAAGAAAATAGTACATGTAACAAATTATCCAATTAAAAGTCGCCTTACATCTGCCATTCCTGCCCAATTCGTGGCGGTATATGGACTTGGCATTGGGTAAAGTCTAGTGAAAGATGGACAGACCAGGACCCTCCTCGGTTTCAGAGCCTTAGGGCCTGTTCACACTGGAGCTTTTTTTCATACTCAGTAAGGTTCGGTTCATTTGGAGAGCAGTGTGAACATCAAAGTTCGATTGGCAAACAAACCGAACCGAACTGAGACCACTAGAAGAATTGGTCTCAGACCGTTTGGCAAAAGAACTGAGTTCGGTTCACTTGAAAAACGTGAATGTGAACACTGGACGGTCTCAGTTCTTTTGCAAACAGGAAACAAACCCGGTAGATTTGGCAGTACAGTAGTGTACAGTTACTGAATACACAAACAGGTGGTAAAAATGTCCAGATGAGTGATATGGACAATGGGGGAAACAACGGCATAGTTAGAAATTTGATCAGGAAAAAATAAAAATCAGCTGTTTTCTTTATTTTTGTAGAATTGTTCAAGTTCATGTTGAATGATTTCATGATTCATCACTGACATTGGAAAAAAAAATCACATTTGCAGAAAATACAGCTGCATGTGGATTACTGTATATGATGTTGTGCGAGGGAGTGTATAAGTACAAACTTTATTATACAATATAGTACAGTATTTAAGTTAAACATTAAGTTTTTTTGCTCGTTGTCCAGTTTTTAACAATGTTTTTAATTGTCTGTTTGGGCAAAGTTACACTTGGTGCAAAAAAAAACAAAAAAATAAATAAAATACAATATATTGTATTAAAAAATGACCAGATTTTTTTTTTCTAAATTATTATATGTTCCTGATTTTTGTTTAGTAAACTTACGGAAAGAAAACAATGCTATACAGTAGGATGTCCGTCTCAGAGTTTGACAAATATTTCCCAGGTATGAATTACATGTTCGCTGTTGTCTTGCATAAATTAAATAAAAAATAATTTATTTATCACTGTACACACTCTATGCTAATGTTTTACACGAGGAGCTATATTCCTAAAAAAAATACATTCTTTTATATATGTTGTCATTATTACAATACCATCGTTTTTTTTTTTCAATATACAAGGATTTTATACAAATAAAAAAAGCAAAACATTAAACAATGTAGGCTACTGTAATACTATTGTATTTGAATATTTACATAGTGTGAATAAGCAATGCCAGAAAATGTAAACATCCAATGGTCTTTTATTAATAAAAAACGAGTTCACTTGATTATTTCAATATGAACACAAGTGGGAAAACACGGAAGTGAACCATGAAAACGAGCCCCAGTTAATTTCCAAACGAACTCAGTACGTTTGTACACAAGGCAAGTGTGAACAGCTAGCACACTGATACATTGTTTCAAAGCAAACGAACCGAACTGAGGACGTTTGAAATGAACCCAGTGTGAATACCCCCTTAGAAATCATTTTAATTCAGTGGTAACTAATATGTAATTTTAACAAGTGTTAAAATATCTGACATTGAATCTAATATTAGCTATGGTAACTCAATATTTAAAGTGTAAAACTGAAATAAATGTAATTAAAAAATAAAACAAAACGATTGTGTACCTTGTTAATACAAACTGAACCATGTCACGGCCAACACTGTCTGTCTCAAGAAGTCAGCAGCACTCAGCAAATCTTTATTTGCACCGTAGAAGAAAATCTCTCGGGGTCATGATTTGCAATTTTCCTTATTCTTGATTTTTTTAAGTGTATTTCATGTCAAATAAAAAAATATGCTATCCATAAGGCGATTGGCTGCTCTTGTAATTACGTTGCATGACTGTAAAATGACCAGCCCCTACGTAGAAAGTGCGTACTGGTAGTTCATTTACATTTATTTAGAACACGTACTATTTTATGTATTCTGATTTGTCCAAATCAATACGTGTACTAAATATTTGAAACGTGTGCTAAATAATGCAATTTTTTTCGGACGTGTGTGTGTGTGTGTGTGTGTGTGTGTGTATTCTACACGTCGCTTTTTTTGGTAAATTACATTACTAGTGCTAACTATGATAAAAACAACACTTTTCCCTAAATTATTTAAAAAAATGTAATGAAACAAACACAAAAAAAAAAACATCACTCAAAATTAGGCATTTTTTAAAATTTTTCCAATAAACAAATAGACATCTTTGTTTTTAAAAAAGTGCCGATAATCCCACTCCCCCAGGTCCATATGCTTGCGATGTGATATAAATGTCACACTTTTGTTGCTTCAAGTCTGCCATTGAAGTACAAAGCTGACAAATCCATGTGTAACCGTCTATATTGAAAATCAGTGGAAATTAGTAGCTTAGTCATCATTTAAGTAGAAAGCTGGAATTAATGGACATTTACTCAATTCTGATAACTTAAGATCCATTGTGCAAGTAATTCTGCATGTACACACACACACACAGTTTGAAGCTTGTTCCACTTTGACTCCCAACTGCATTAATTCCCTTTAAATTGCCTTCATTATCACACTCCTCATTATTATGTGCAAAATGCTCAGCTACTGTACCATGGGCAACATTATAATGAGGTTGAGGTGTAAAACACAGGGACTGTTCTGGGGAAAAAAATTTATACAGCATTTAAAATGAGGGCCATCATTCACAGCGCTATTATACAAGAAAAAAAAAATATCTAGGCAAAGCACTGTATGTTGAATAAACATCGAGGTCATGTGTGTCCAAAGCACACATTTACCTTGAGTATTGTATGTTTTCCAATTAAGTCAAATTGCTAACCACAAGCATTCAGCCCATTAATTTCTGTATTAAAGCTGACAATAATTCATTAATCAATCTGAACAAAATGTACTGTAATTCTCTCTTTGAATACAGTTTTTGTTTTAATTATTTTTTTTTATTATTTCTAAGCTTTCATTTTTAATTGGTACGATAGTTTCTGAGCTACTGAATTATTGCCGATTTGAGTATTTATACATGCATATGAAGAAAAGGTTTAAAAAGAAGTACCAGAAAACAGAATTTGTATTAAAGAAAGAAAAAATAAATATCTAAAAATTACATCTTAGGAGTCTGTGTTTCTAAGAAATGACCAGTATAAAAAGGGCAGAGATAGTTTTCCACAACATGTTGGTAGTCTCAGTGGTCTTTTCAAGGGCAATATCTCAATGAATGCTTTTCTAATTCTTTTGAATAGGTTTTAGCTCATTCTTTTTAAAAACATTCATTTAAAAACCTCCACTCATTGAAGTATTTATTGTAATATTATCTTTCCTTTTGTTTTATCTGTCAGTAAGTACCTGCATATCCCTGATCTCTTACTCCTTTCAGGAGCTGCGAGAACCCCCCTCCCAGAGGTAAATGGCTGTGATGTGGAGGTGTACTGCACATGCAGAAGACCATACAGGATTGCACTGGAGCTGATGGTGGAATGCGGGAGGCATGGCGAATGGTTCCATGGCCAGTGCGAAGATCTACAGCCAGATGACCTCATAAGTATGGAGGAGTTTTATGTGCTCCATTTGCAGAGTTACACACATGGGTAAGTATGGTAAAGGTGTAACAGATGTATTATTTAGTTTTTTACTGTATAGATTTTTTTTGTAATTTTTATACTAAGCATTCTAGCTTGGTATATTATACTAACAGTAAAATTTGGTAATACCTATCAAGCAGCATTACCATAATTTATAGCTATTTACATATGTACAGTAATGCATTATGTAATAGGGCTCATTATCGCCAGTGTTTATTATTGATGAGCGCACAAAATACTTATTTTCAAAATTTTGTTTTTCTTCAGACCCTGATTCTGTATTAAGACCTGTTGATTTGGAGAAATATTGTAGATGCTTTAGCACTTAAATTTGATTATTTCTAATCTTTCATTTTAATTGGTATGGTAGTCTTAGTTTCTGAGCTACTGAATTATTGCCTGACTTGAGTATTTCCGGGGCAGAGATATCAAAAGTAAATTGGATGTCAGTTCTAACACTCACCTTGTTTAATGTAGTTATTGTGAACCAGCTGGGGAGGTGCTGATTCACTGTATTTAAAGTGAAATTGTGCCAAATAAGGTGGCTGTAGCATGACATAAAAGTACAGTAGATGTAATTCTGAAGTAATAAACAACTTCACATTCTACATGGACATGTTTCAGAAAGTACATGTAATGCTTCAATTTGAAATTTAATTTCCATTCCTATTAACTGATATTAGACAATTACATACATTACATAAAATTACATAAAAGTTAAGAGTATGAAATGTCCATATGATTTACTGATAACATATGTCACTATAAATTGGAAATATCATTTTAAACCTGCTCCTAACACCCCACTCCATAGGTCAGGACCTTGACGTGGTGAGGGGGCTTTTTACCAAAGGTGACCTGCAGTATAGTGTGTTTTTTTTGTTTGTTTGTTTTTTCCACTACTGCTTACACATTAAGTCCTGGATAGCACTTTACAATGGGAATATGCAATCTGATCATGTACTTGTTTTACTGTGAAGAATACAGAAAATAAAGTTTGTTACATTTTTCAACATGTTGTGCCTTTTTTGTGAATGTCTTTCTGGTTCTGACTACTACACTTGATACACAACTCACTAAAATGATTGAGTTCAGATTTCTGCTATCCATGCAGTGCTCTGTTAAGGGCTCACCAGCACTAAAGCTGGACAGCTCAGATCTAGATTGACTTCTACTCTAGCATTTACACAAATCTGACATCCTGTATGCTTAATTAGTTAAGAGCCTGAATTATACACACTAAAGTCAGGGACAATATGTATGGTTAACAATCACATTGATTCTAGTTCCAAATTTGTACTTTTGAGTGTTCGAAGTTATGGTACAAACGTTTGTATTTTATTGCATATGATATAATTTGGCTTCATACATATTTAACAAATGTATATACAGTATTACTGATAAAGGAACTTACTATATCTAATTATCAGAAACAACAACCAATCTGCAACTCTGCTTTGAGAAATGACAGGCTCCATTCCAGGATGAGACAAACACTGTAGGAAGTGGCAACATATACAATGAGGGTATATTACTTACTGCAGTTTTTATGACAAGTTAAATGGTTAAACTAAGATAAATTTGTTTGTAGATTTAGTGCAAGACCACGCATGAACATTGCTAAAGATTAAATCTTTTCATTCATTTAACTCAATTTTTGCCATTCCCTAAATATTTCTCACAAATACAATGAAGCTACTGTATAACCTGTATTGATCATACTGCCCTATTGGAGTAAATAACAATATTTGTAGATCACAAACTTATTGGCACGTTTTAAAGTGTGTAAGTTAAGGTTAGTCTTAATTGAGCAATTTAAAACACTATTCATCAATTAGAAACCACTACTTATCAATTTAGCAATATTATAAAAATCATTAGCTGTGAAACAGGCG
Organism: Acipenser ruthenus; assembly: GCF_902713425.1. Lineage (NCBI taxonomy): Eukaryota > Metazoa > Chordata > Actinopteri > Acipenseriformes > Acipenseridae > Acipenser > Acipenser ruthenus. The sequence continues at coordinate 59,158,867 of NC_081192.1, forward strand.
CATAAACTGATGTAATGTAGTTTGTCCACTTAGCACAGCATGGTCAAACAAAGGAGTTGGATCTAGATGTGAGAAAACCACTTGTTACAGTAACTACTACAGCAGCAGGGGAATCGATAAAGAGCGCTGTGGGGAAAAAATTGTAATACGAAAAGCCACAATAATCAAGAAGTATCTGAAGACTAATTCAACTGAAACGATGTAAAGAAGTGGACGTGCCAGGAACATTACAACTATAGCATGTAGAATTGTTCAAGCAGCTCGCAAAAAAACACCACCATTAACAGCCAAGGATTTAAAGAAACATCTGGTATAGCAGTGCATGAAATAACTGTACAAAGTCATCTAAACACAAAGGCTTATAAGCGACCTTAATGTTAAACACATCTGACAACAATTCAAAATAATAAAAAAGCATCTTGAATTATCTATTTAGTTAAGGGTGTCAACACTTTTGTCTGCTACTGCATGTGTAATCATGACAACTCCCTGATTGTGAACCATATATAAGCATAGCAAGACTATAAACAGCAACAGGACTACACACAAATATTTGTAGAAATTACCAGACTATACTTCTAACTTACTGTTAAGCATTTTTTTTATTTGAAGTTATAATTTTAATATAACTTTTGCATTACAGCTAAGATCATTTAAGTTGTTATACTTTGTCTTACTTTTCAAAAGGCATTTATGACAGAACTTAAACCAGCCACATAATATCAAATACAATTCCAGTGTTAGCTCTCTTTAATAATTTTAAAATATATATAATACAGTACATATACTACAACTTGTGGTAAATACGTGTTTCTATGTACAACCTTTATTTGTACCATAATTAAACATATTTCATGTATTTTATATTTAGTGAAAAGGCTCATATGTAATCACATGAAGAAATAATAAATATAATAATAATACAAACAAATGCCAATAAAAACGCAAACATAACTTTGAGTAAGTAAAAATGCCAAGATATGTTTTACTCAATCCTCTCTTAGCATTGCGAAACCTAATCGTCACGTGACTCGTACACTAGCATGTCACCTGACTGGGGGAGAAATTTGCTATGACACCGGCCATTAGAGCGACTGCCCATAACAGCACTACGACATCATCGCGATGGACATTACAGCGCCGACCACTACAGCGACTGCCCATAACAGCACTACGACATCACCGCGATGGACATTACAGCGCCGACCACTACAGCGACTGCCCATAACAGCGCTACGACATCAGCGCTACGACAGATGAGACCAAGATAGAGCTTTTTGGCCAAAACTCAAAGCGCTATGTGTGGCGCAAACCTAACACTGCCCATGCCTCAAGACACACCATCCCTACAGTGAAGTATGGTGGTGGCAGCATCATGCTGTGGGGATGCTTCTCATCAGCAGGGACTGGGCATCTTGTTAAAATTGAAGGAAGAATGGATGGAGCAAAATACAGGGAAATACTGCAAGAGAACCTGCTTCAGTCCGCTAAAAAACTGAAGCTTGGGAGGAAATTCACCTTTCAGCAGGACAATGATCCCAAGCACAAGGCCAAAGCAACACTGGAGTGTGAATGTCCTACAGTGGCCCAGTCAAAGTCCTGATCTCAATCCCACTGAGAATCTGTGGCACTATTTGAAAATTGCGGTCCACAAGCGTCGCCCAACCAACCTGAACAACCTGGAGCAAATCTGCCAAGAAGAATGGGCCAAAATCCCTCTGACACTGTGTGCAAAGCTGGTACATACTTACCCCAAAAAACTTAAAGCTGTTATTGCAGTGAAAGGCGGCTCTACCAAATATTAATTTGTGGGGGTTGAATACTTATGCAAGCAAGATATTTCAGTTTTTTATTTTTCTTAAAAAATATTTCCCAACATAAAACCAATGTCACCTTACAATAATTGATTTTGAGTTTCAGTGTTTTAAAATAAAATATCAAACAGAACGAAATTTCAATGTACCATTTGTAATTCAGTAATATGAGAGAATTGGTCAGGGGTCTGAATACTTTTGCAAGGCACTGTATATATCAAAACACGTGCTGAATATCATTCTGCAACATGTGAAAAACAAAAAAATTTAAATGCTTGTTGAAACACGCTTTTATTGCACTGAGGTTTTACTTATCATATTTACCAGTCTAGTTATGATGGAGCTGCATGGGAACAGTGAAAAAAAAGTCTTCTGCAATCAGAAAATCTATCAAGTCGGTCTCCATGTCTGCTCAGTCGACTGTGCTGGGAAACCTCCCACAGCTGTCCTAGCTCTGTCTACGCAGACCGTGACGTCAGGCGCAGACTCCCGACTGCAACGCAGACTTTATAGGAGTAACGCGAACGCAGCCACCAACTGCACTCATCACCGTTTACCATGAATAGTTCTCCAATATGAATGCATGACAGCTGTGTCCTTTTACGTGGCTGGTGAGTTGACTCTGTGGTGAAGCCCGTTCTGACTGCGTCGTGTGTCCGAGTTCCTGGTAATAGACAAGTTTGTGAACTTTGCAGAGTCTTCTGGGAATTGAACTGTAGTGCGCGGTGATGTCGTAGTGCTGTTATAGGCAGTCGCTGTAGTGGTCGGCGCTGTAATGTTCATCACGGTGATGTCGTAGCGCTGTTATGGGCAGTCGCTGTAATGTCCATCGCGGTGATGTCGTAGCGCTGTTATGGGCAGTCGCTGTAGTGGTCGGTGCTGTAATGTCCATCGCGGTGATGTCGTAGCGCTGTTATGGGCAGTCGCTGTAGTGGTCGGTGCTGTAATGTCCATCGCAGTGATGTCGTAGCGCTGTTATGGGCAGTCGCTGTAGTGGTCGGCGCTGTAATGTCCATCGCGGTGATGTCGTAGCGCTGTTATGGGCAGTCGCTGTAATGTCCATCGCGGTGATGTCGTAGCGCTGTTATGGGCAGTCACTGTAGTGGTCGGCGCTGTAATGTTCATCACGGTGATGTCGTAGCGCTGTTATGGGCAGTCGCTGTAATGTCCATCGCGGTGATGTCGTAGCGCTGTTATGGGCAGTCGCTGTAGTGGTCGGTGCTGTAATGTCCATCGCGGTGATGTCGTAGCGCTGTTATGGGCAGTCGCTGTAGTGGTCGGTGCTGTAATGTCCATCGCAGTGATGTCGTAGCGCTGTTATGGGCAGTCGCTGTAGTGGTTGGCGCTGTAATGTCCATCGCGGTGATGTCGTAGCGCTGTTATGGGCAGTCGCTGTAATGTCCATCGCGGTGATGTCGTAGCGCTGTTATGGGCAGTCGCTGTAATGTCCATCGCGGTGATGTCGTAGCGCTGTTATGGGCAGTCGCTGTAGTGGTCGGTGCTGTAATGTCCATCGCGGTGATGTTGTAGCGCTGTTATGGGCAGTCGCTGTAATGTCCATCGCGGTGATGTCGTAGCGCTGTTATGGGCAGTCGCTGTAGTGGTCGGTGCTGTAATGTCCATCGCGGTGATGTCGTAGCGCTGTTATGGGCAGTCGCTGTAGTGGTCGGTGCTGTAATGTCCATCGCAGTGATGTCGTAGCGCTGTTATGGGCAGTCGCTGTAGTGGTCGGCGCTGTAGTGGTCGGCGCTGTAATGTCCATCGCTGTTATGGGCAGTCGCTGTAGTGGTCGGTGCTGTAATGTCCATCGCGGTGATGTCGTAGCGCTGTTATGGGCAGTCGCTGTAGTGGTCGGTGCTGTAATGTCCATCGCGGTGATGTCGTAGCGTTGTTATGGGCAGTCGCTGTAGTGGTCGGCACTGTAATGTCCATCACGGTGATGTCGTAGCGTTGTTATGGGCAGTCGCTGTAGTGGTCGGCGCTGTAATGTCCATCGCGGTGATGTCGTAGCGCTGTTATGGGCAGTCGCTGTAGTGGTCGGCGCTGTAATGTCCATCACGGTGATGTCGTAGCGCTGTTATGGGCAGTCGCTGTAGTGGTCGGTGCTGTAATGTCCATCGCGGTGATGTCGTAGCGCTGTTATGGGCAGTCGCTGTAGTGGTCGGTGCTGTAATGTCCATCGCAGTGATGTCGTAGCGCTGTTATGGGCAGTCGCTGTAGTGGTCGGTGCTGTAATGTCCATCGCGGTGATGTCGTAGCGCTGTTATGGGCAGTCGCTGTAGTGGTCGGCGCTGTAATGTCCATCGCGGTGATGTCGTAATGCTGTTATAGGCAGTCACTGTAGTGGTCGCGCTGTAATGTCCGTCGCGGTGATGTCGTAGCGCTGTTATGGGCATTCGCTGTAGTGGTCGGCGTTGTAATGTCCGTCGCAGTGATGTCGTAGCGTTGTTATGGGCAGTCGCTGTAGTGGTCGGCGCTGTAATGTCCATCGCGGTGATGTCGTAGCGCTGTTATGGGCAGTCGCTGTAATGTCCATCGCGGTGATGTCGTAGCGCTGTTATGGGCAGTCGCTGTAGTGGTCGGTGCTGTAATGTCCGTCGCGGTGATGTCGTAGCGCTGTTATGGGCAGTCGCTGCAATGGCCAGAGACAAGCTACGGTAATGTAACAGTTCATCATTAAACAGTTTTAGATACTGTGACGCATTATTTTTTTTTTTTTAATCTGTGATCTTTAGGTGCTTTTGTGTATTTTAATTTGCAAGTGAACTGTGACATTAGGGCCTTATCGAGCACTATATTCTGCATTTTTGAATAATGACTGGATACAGTTTTAATTCTGGAAACAGGTGTTTTTTAATCTTTTGCTAAATTGCACAGCCTTTTACGTTTTACATAGTTCTGTGCATGGATAACATTTAGATTTCATTTTGCTGTTGGGTCGTTAATGGGGAATTTTACACACTGCTACAATACATATCTGATTTAAAAGTGTGTTCCTAATTACAGTGCACGTGTCCACAGTCGTCTCTTTTGGCAAGTGATATTTTCAGAATCACATCGTTCTGAATTAAAATACTTCCATTGAAAATATACTACTGTACCAACAAAACAAACTATGTATCTTTTTTGTGTTCCCTGAATAAAATGGACAAGGGTTGGAACGGGCCAAAATGAAATAATCAGATATGCATCACACTCGTTTAACCGTCAGTGAAGTCAAAATTAGATAAGGTCGGATATGTGAGTGCTGACTGTATTGTCCATTTGGATCAAACAGGTTTTATGAACGGACGCTTGGCATCGGACAATATTTGGCGTTTGCCTCATGTAATACATTTGGCTGACAGTTTTTTCTCTTGATGCCAAAAAGGCTTTCGAGTGTCTGGAATGGGATTACCTGTGGTTAGTCTTAGAACACTTCTGTTTTGGCCAGGGTTTTATTTGTATGGTCCAGGCTAATAATAAGGATGTCCGCTGTCACCCATATTATTCGCTCTGTCTATGGAGACGTGGAATAGCACTGAAGAATTCACGGTTGGCCCTTAAAGTTTTATAAATCATTTTCAATTTGGACTGAACAACTGCCATTTCTTAACAGGGGGCCAACCTTTTGTTATCTTTGTAGGGCACCAGACAAGTTAGCCCCTATTGTGATTTGATTAACAGAGCCATTATCACAGGTTTAATGGTAATAGCTGATCTTATTTTTCTAACCTGGCATTTTGTACATTTAACACGTTTTGGTCAGACGATAATAGAAAGAATACAAAGAATTAGTAGGATCTGCAATGAATACACCTGATGTTTAACTTTCAAATTATGAGTGTGTTATTATATACAGTTGCTTCAGAGTTATTATGGCATCAATGAATTAAAAAAAAATCCTGTTTTACACTCTGGAAATCTGGTAACCCTACTTTGTACTTTATTGGGACCCACAAAATTTCCTCTGGGACCTTCAATGTTTTTAGTTGAAAGTCCTTGACCCTCAGTGGGGAAAAAAATGGAGAGCACTGTCTGACCAGTTTTACATCAGACCACTTTAACTTTTCCACTTAAAATTAAGCAGCACCATGGTCTAGCACCCACCCCAGTTTCATGTGCCCAGTATGCCACCAATGAATGAGATACCCTGGCAAAAGTATACATTTTAGAAATGGGTAACCTAACATCTCCCTTCAACAATGTTCTGTACTCTGAGGTAATGTCACTGTATGTAGTAAAAATCACTTGTTTTTCACAGTATTTGGACCTGTAAATCTAATCTAATTGCTCCGAGTGTCCCGAGTTTAAAAATACAAAATATGTGCACCTTTATCAGGGTCAGAAACTAACAAAATTGTGGTACTAATCATAATGGACTTTTGAAACTTACTCATCCTTATGTGAAGTTCCTGAGTCGGAATCAACAACAGCTGTTGGGGTCCCTAAAATATTAGGCTTACATTTTACTTTCGTAAAAAATTAACATTTATAATTATTTTATTTTTATTGTGTTAACCACCCAGCTGCCCAATTATTTTGTCAATTTCCATGTAAAAAATTGGCTTTTTTTTTTTTTTTGCAGATTTTTCATTCTTAGCCCTCAAATAAGCAATTTGTACAGTTTTCAAAACAATGTGTGTCTTATTTTTAAAAAAAATACACACTTTTTTTATTGTTATTATGAAAAACAGAAATATAACATTTCAATAGAACTTAAATAACAAAATAACACAATATTTAATGTGGAAGACAGTCCTAATGTCAAGTAACCGGACTACTAGTATGTGTGTCTTTGAAGCAATACACACAAAATATGACAAAGATCCACAAAGATCTAGATACAGTTAAAGTGCCTTGAAAAAGACCTTGCAATGAATCAATTTTTTAAACATCACAGAAGTCTCTTTTTACTTCACAGTCAGGATCTGATTGCTGCCGTGGAATGGAAGTCCTGCAATACAATCCTGGTATTTTTCTCTTGACACTGCAAACCAACATTAAAGTACTGAAAATCGATTAATCCGCCCTGTTTACAACCATATGAAGCCACATGTTTTTAGTGGTTTCTCTAAAATGTTTAATAACTTGAACCTTATCCGGCATGATTTGTACATTTGGTTTTGCTTAAAATCAATGGAAATCTGATGTGGAGTCTGGCACAGAGTCATGTGGTTTTCCTTTATAAATGTATAATTAAGTATGTTGCATGGAAAAAGTAAAATATAAATTAATACAATCATTTAATGACTGGATATACCTGTACAGTAAACTGTATGTACTGTAACAGAGTTTTTCAAAATGCAAATAGTTTGTCAATATACCTATTTATGTATTTATTTATTTACTTATTTTGGGGCTTGCGGGCGGTACAGTATTAGATTTGACAGTACCTCTGTAATCTAGCACACCGTATAATCATGTACAATTTTCTGGTCCCAACAGATGCCGGACTAGACAGGTTTTAATATATTTAGATGAAAGCCTAGAGACAGAGGGGCCGGTACTGGCCGGGTGTGGTTCAATTCTCCTGGTGTTTCTCAGTGCTCCTTCTGCGCTGGATCCGTACTATTAGTAGTTTCAATTAATACGAAAATGTAAAAAAAAAATACATATATATATATATATATATATATATATATATATATATATATATATATATATATATATATATATGTATATATATATATATTGACAACGTCCTTATTAATCAGTTTCAGTTTGCCATTATATATATATATGACCATACTTCCTAAATTCAGCTCACATTTAGGTCATGTTCTTTGTCTGCAGCCGTCTGTATGTGCCTTTATCAACGTACACATTTCGACAATGATGAATATGAATGTGTGTATGTATTACAAACAGTACAATTCTGAAATGATTTATTTATGTGGCGCATTCAGAAACAATACATTAACATTGTGCAAAAGAATACTAGCACTGATACCAACACACGCACTAGAGAGAGGGTGTACACGCGAAGTAAAGCGACTTACCTGAGCAGTTGGTACCTTTGCCTTTCCCGTTGTGGCACTCACTGGTCTGAGGATTGGATGCCCGAATCCCAGTTAATGAGGAGCTGGCTAAGAGGCAACAAAGTGAAAAGTAATAGAGAGGCAAAGATCCGATCAACCAAGCAGGGTGCAAGCCTCCCATCATGATGAGGATGATGATGGTATCGAGCGCTGAAACAGGCCGAGAGCATCAATACCAAACAGCTCACTTGTCAGTTCTCGCTCGTTCAGTCCCTTTGTTCACTTCAATTACAAAAAATGCACAAGCAGTATCGCATGGAACAAATAAAACACGCTTGGAAAAACAAAAAAAGCACAGAAGCTAAGCAAAAACCAATGCATGTAAAAAAAGAGTCATTCACAGGTTTTTGGCTTTATTTAAAAAAAAAAAAAAAAAAAAACGATGCCTACAGCCCTGGCTAAACAATATCAACTCAGATTTATTCCTGAAAAAACAGGAGCAATAGCAGCATCACCCCCGGGCCTCGCCACATCAGCTTCCACACGCTCCAGGAATTTTTGTATCACTTTATTTTCTTTTTTTGCCGTTCCCCGATTCCACACCCTCACCCACTTTCTCTCGGCCCCTTTTCTCTGCTACCCTTGTCCAGATGGGAGGGGAATAGCCCCAGATTCTTTCTCCCTACTTCCCTATCTAAATCCTGGTGAATGACAAAAAAACAGACCTGATCCAGCCGACAGCAACAGCAGCAGCAACAACAACAAAGGGACTTGGGGGAGAGTAGCAAGAGGTCACGTGACGAGAGAAAACCCCCTCCCTCGCCCAGGGCCGGGGGGAGTCCAAAGGCTGTACAATACTAGCAAGGGGGATGGTGGTTACCAACTTATGTTTGTAATACTGTAACAGATATCAAAATACCATGAACAAAAATGATGATGTGCAGAACAGGTAGCATTTTTATTTATATATATATATATATATATATATATATATATATATATATATATATATATATATGTATATATATATATATATATATATATTTTTTAATGAACTTATTCACGTTTATTCCGCGAATCATGTATTTATCACCTTAATTGGAAAATAAGAATATTTCAAAACTGTGTCATTTGTTTGTGTTTGATAGGGTGCTATTAAATACATATCCGATCCTTTGTTAAAATATGGTTTTGTAACAAAACAGGGTTAATGGACAGCCCTTACAAGGACTCCCTGGAAGTAATCACACTACTATGATTTTGCACTAGCAGAAAGGAAGTATATTGACACACTCATTGAAAGCTCAAGCAGTTTATTGACACAAGAGCCCAAAGGCTATCTGCCTGAACACAATAAAAGCAGAGGGGGTCACTACAGGGAAGCATCCCCCCTCTCACGGTGGCCACCGGCCCTCACCCCCAAAACCACCGCAACCCTGTGTCCCCTATGTTTACATAAGCATACCCCACCCCAGTCCCTCCCCACATTTGTAACAGACCCCTCCCACACTTTTAATGACCCCTTTATGCCAGTTACAGGTTACCAATTATCCTATGAGCTATATGCCAAAGAATAAATCTGCAGGTGTATTGAGCTCCCGGCCCATCATTAGCAGCGCTGGGGTGCAACAGCTGTGCGGCAGGCAAGCAGGATCAGTGGCAGGTGCAGGTCCCAGTCACGCTGGTGCTCACTGGTGACGATGGCCAGCTGTGTGCTCAGCGCCCGGTTAAAACGCTCAACCAAACCGTCACTCTGTGGGTGCAGCATGGTGGTCCTAGTCTTGCGAATCTCCAAACTCTGGCACACTCCAACGAACACCTGTGACTCAAAATTGCGCCCTTGGTCAGAGTGCAACTCCTGGGGAATCCCGAACCAAGAGAAGAAACCATCCACCAATGCACCTGCTACTGTCACAGCCTCCTGGTCTGGCAATGTGTAGGCTTCAGGCCACATTGTGAAGTAATCCATGGCAACCAGCACCACGCAATTACCCCGATCGGTAGCCGGGAAGGGCCCTAAGACATCCACCCCGATGTGTTCCATTGGTGTGCCAACCTGATACTGCTGAAGGGGGGCCTGGGAGCGCTCGCCTGGCCCCTTCTCCGCTGTATAGTCATTGCAGTGGCGGCAGAAGGTTTTGATGCCTCACCGGCATTGCCACCAGTAAAAACGAACCCGGAGGTGCACCAGCGTCTTTGTGATGCCGAAGTGCCCTACCCCAGGGACTCCATGGTTTGCCTGCAGCACGGTGTCGCGGAGCAGAGCTGGTACCACGATTTGCCATCGCTGCTGTGACCACAAGCCCTAGACAGTCTCTGAGAGGGGAGCCACCTCCTCCCAAGTTGGTCACCTGTTTCCCTCTTTCCAGCACAGCTTCCAGCTGATGTCAGGATCCTGTGCTTGCTGCCTGCGCCACTCTTCCGGGGTCACCGCCTGCACCTCTTGGACGTGCACAACCTCGCTGTTCTCTCCTACAGCTTCTTGCTCTCTGGCTTCCCACTGCTCATAGTGATGGCACCCTGTTTCACTGCACGGTCTACGGGATAGCGCATCTGCGTTTCCATGCTTCACTCCAGGCCGATGTTGGATTGGAAGTTAGAAGTCAAAAGCCTGGAGTGTTTCGAACCAGCGCGCCACCTGCCCCTCCGGTTCCCAAAACTGCAGCAGCCATTGTAGCTAAGCGTGGTCAGTGCGGAGCAGAAAGCGGCAACCACAGAGATAGGGTCAGCAGTGCTTGATGGCTTCCACCACTGCACTCTGAACAGCTGAGGGATCGACTGAAATAGGCTACAGCTCTCTCCCCCCCCCCCCCCCCCCCCCGGGCCTCGCATAGCTGGGAGAAGGCATTCTTGCGCTCCGCTGTCCACTCAAAGGGAACTCCCCTCTCCAGCAACTGATGCAGGGGGCTAGCGATTGTTGCAAAACCCTTTACAAACCGCCGGTAATAGGAGGCCAGTCCCAAGAAACTGCGCAGCTGCTTCACCGAGGAGGGGGCGGGCCACCACTGCACAGCAGCTATCTTCTCAGGGTCGATAGTGATCCCCTGCTCACTAACCCGGTGTCCCAGGAAGGTGGTTTGGCAGCACAGCAGGTGGCACTTACCCGGGTGCAGTCTCAGCCCTGCAGCGCTGATCCTTTCCAGTACTTGCCGTAAGTTATGCAGAGCTGCGAAGAAGGTGGGGGTGTGCACCAACAGGTCATCCAGGTAAACGATGCACGCCTGTCTCGGGATCCCACTGAGCACCTTCTCCATCAGTCCTTTGAAGGTGGCAGGTACGTTGCACAGACCAAATGGCATCACCCGGAACTGCCAGAGCCCCTGACCAGTGGAGAAGGCAGTTTTTGGCTCCACCTGCCAGTAGCCGCTGCAGAGATCGAGGGAGCTGAACCAGGACGATCCAGACACCAGATCAAGTGACTCATCAATCCTGGGCAGCAGGTAGGAATTTTTCCTAGTTGCTGCATTCAGGCACCGGTAGTCCACACAAAAGTGCTGGCTACCATCTTTTTTTTTTTAACCAAGACAACCGGCGCTGCCTACGGACTGTCAGATGGCTCGATAACGTCCGCATCCAGCATCTCATGTATCATGCTTCCAGCCACTTTGCATTGGAAAAGGGGAAGGCGGGCAGCGAGGTGGTTCCCAGCTCGGGGGGCCGCCCCTGTGTCGATTTGGTGTTGTATCAGGCTGGTCCAACCTCCATCTTCTGGTCGCACTGCGAAGGTTCCCTGGAATTCATGAAGCAGCTGCCGCAGCTCGCCCTTATGTTCCAGGCTGAGACCTTTGCTACTCCTTAGCCACACCCCTTCCACGGCTTTGTTCAGTGACTCGGCCCTTCCAGTTGCAGTTCAGGTTTGACTTGGCTCTGAGTCTGCCCTTACTGCAGTCTCAGCTGCCACTTTGTGGGGAACAACTGTCACTGCACCCCGCTGCCACTGATGCTTCGTTCCAGGTCTGTGTTTTCGTCGCAGCCCTGAAAAGGGCTGTGGTCGGGTTCAATCAATTGCGACAGCGTTAGTGCACGAACGCAAGGTGTTGCACGGTACATGGTGCATGAGGTGCCTCGATGCCCTCTGCCTGTAGACGGTGCTCCACTCTGTTGTAGGCTATGCGCTGCCCCGGTCGTGTGACTGCACGTAGTCCAGACTAGACACCCCTGTCCAGTTGCTGTGATGGAGACTGTATGAAATAGCTCTCTCTCTCGAGTTTTCTGGAGTTCCCCTGCAATTTCATTGCTGGAAGCCTGCTTGCCACTTCCCTGGAATCAGAAACCCCGCTTCTGTGAATTCAGCTATAAATGCTGAACTGCGCTGTGTTTCCTTTTTTTGTTTTCAACAGCCTACATCACTTTGTGATTGCAATCTGATTTTCTAACCTTACAGCGCTCGATGTTTTGTGTTTTCCTCTGCTATTGTAGTTTTTAAAAAACAGAAAAAGAGACACGTGATCATCCACCGGACTCCAGCTCTGCCGCTCCCCTCTGTGGAGTTGACTCCGCTGGATTGTCTCAGCCCGCCCTCTCTGTGCGCTTAAAAATTTCAGTTCACCCGCGTTGCTGTGGTGTCTGTTGTATTTACCCTCACAGCTTTGCTGTTGTGTGCATGTATGTGTGGTTTAATTCTACTGCCTTGCAGTTGGGGAAAAAATAAAAATAAAAAATACAAGCGCGATTCCTCCACCGGGACCCAGCTCTGCTGTGCCCCACTGTTGAGTTGTATATGCCAGCTTGTTTCAGCCCACATACTCTGTGGGCTGGTAAAAACAAAACAAAATCAGTTACATGCTGTGAGAGGGGAGGGATCTGGACTGGCCATCAGGTGCATGCGTGAGCTTGTTGGGGGTTCGTACACCCCGTGTATTCCCACGCTGTCAGTCTTGTTGACAGGAGTCAGCTATGAAGAAATCGGCTGACGCTCTGCCATTGGCTGGGGGGTGGGACTACACAGGGTGAATGAATGAATAAAAGGGCACTGTTTTGTATCCTCTCTGGCTCATACAGGAAGTATAGTGGAGCGTGACTTCACGGCAGAATCCTGAGACTCAGAAGGGAAACTGAAAGCTTTGGAGCAGCGACTCGAAGAGACAGAGTGGCAACTCCAGCATGAGACACACAGACCCGGTGGTGCAAGCAAGCCACACACTGGTTATTTTCTTTATCACAATCGTAGATAGTTAACTTAGCAGGACTGAGCCATCCCACAGTGTGTAAGAGAGGATATTGAGCAGTGCCTGTTTATCGGGGCTTCCACCGCTAGAGAGAGCAATGAGCTGCTGTTAAAAATCTGCACCTTTATTTTGTAGTTTTTCCTTAAATTATTTTGTTTTCCTTTTTCCTTTCGCCTTTTCACTTATTTGTTTTGTTTTACACATCTGCGTGTGTGTTGTATGAAGACGGGGCAAAATACCATTGTTGGTAGAGTGCCCCAAACTGTCACAGAAACACCTGCCAGCTAAGCACTGACTAATAAATCTGGGTGTCTGTGCCGGCGTTTCATATTTGAGCTTGGTGTCTGCCTTGTGTTTTCCCACACCTTCCACACCTGCGTTGCCGTGGTGACTGTTATTTTTACCCTCACAGCTTGCTGTGGTGTGTGCGTGTATTCGTTTCTTTACTGCCTTGCAGTTTAGAAAAAAATAAATAAATAAATAAATAAATAAATAATACAAGCGTGATTCTTCCACCGGGACCCATCGGCTTGTTTCAGTCCGCCTACTTGCACGCTGGTGAAAAAAATAATAATAATAAAAAACAGTTACACGCGTTGCCATGGTGACTGCTATGTTACACTCACAAGTTTGCTGTTGTGTGTGTGTGTGTATGTGTTTTTTCTTTACTGCCTTCCAGTTTAAAAAGAAAAAGTAGTAGCAGTGTGATATCCACCGGGTCCCAGCTCTCCTGTGTCCTGCTGCTGAGTTGAATCAGCAGGCTTGTTTCAGCCCGCCTACACGACGCGCTTGGTCACCCACCTTGCGTGGTGAATGTGTTTCTCCCATAGCTGAATTGCTGTGTGTGTAAGCCTCTATTTTTGACTTTTACTGCCCTTGCAGCTTAAAAAAAAAAAAAAGCAATACATTTTTTTTGCTGCCTAAGCCTGTGCTCCACTGTGGTATACGCTACGCGCTGCCACGTTGCTGAGGAAGACCATGATGCGATTTCGATCGCGGCCTCATGGGAAGGTAGCTCTTTCCTTCAAAAGCAGCACCTAACTCCCCTGACCATTCCTTTGGACCAGTGGTTGAGGAATTGCTGCAGTGTTCATACTGAGAACACAAGGCGTCTCGGGAGGCAGCCTCAATGCTCCCCTCCTGTACTATGGTACGGCCGGGTGAATGGGTTATCACAGTGGACCGAAAGGACGCGTATTCCACATCCCTATTCGTCCAGCGCACAGGAAGTATCTCCTCTTCCCCTTTCAGGGGAGCGTCTTTGATTTTTCCGTGCTGCCATTCGGCCTCTCCTTAGCCCCCCCACACGTTTTCAAAATGCATTGATGTCATCCTAGCTCCCTTGTTGTTGCAAGGGATCAGGGTGTTGAACTACCTGGACGACTGGTTGATTTGTCCCAGTTGCAGGAAACAGCATTGGCCCACACAGCAATTGTGACGAGCCAGTTAAAACTGGTGCAAAGTACAGTCTACTTGGGTCTCCGGCTGAATTCCCTTACGATGCAAGCCTACCTGTCGGACAATAGAGTAGCTGCACATTCACAACTGTCTGGCCCTGTTCAACAAGGGTTCACAGTACTATTGGGTCTGATGGCCGCAGCTTCATCAGCCACCCAACTAGAGTTACTCCACATGCGCCCGATCCAAGTGTGGCTCAGTGCCTTTCAGCTGCACCCCAAGCGTGACAGACACCGTCAGCTGACCGTGTCACGCCTATGCTGGGAAGCTCTACGCTGGTGGAGGCAAGCCTTTCACCTGAGCGAAGGCATATGGATGGGAGTGATACACAGCCGTTAATTGGTGATGACAGGCAGAGGAGTTTTTCGGACCCTGGTCGGATGGCTGGACATCCCTGTACATAAATGCATGGGAGCTGAGAGCAGCCCACGAGTGGCCCAAAGTGTTTTGTACACTTTCCCGCCAATACTGCTGCTCCATGCCTTCTTCGAGATGGTCAGGAGAGACAACACGACAGTTCTCCTGGTGGCCCCTAGATGGCCGAGGAGATTCTAGTTTTTAAACCTCTGCTAGCTGCTGCAAGGCCAGCCCTGGGCAATCCTGCTGTGCATGGATCTCAGTCAGGCGCAAGGCACCCTCTGTCACCCAGGACCGGGCAGACTCCAATTGTGGGTCTGGCCCCTGAACGGGAACGTCTGTCCACCTTAGGGCTCTGTGAACGTGTGGGTTGCAGTGCATAGTGAAAGGGTGATGCAGGTGCTCCAGACAAGGACAAACACAAAGTTCACGATTCAAGTTCCTTTTATTTCTTGACCAATGTTTAAATAATAAAGCTGGCTCTACTCAGCAATGGGTATTGCCAGAACAAAACCGGGCTCAAATAATACAGCTGGCTCTACCCAGCAATGGGTATTGCCAGTGCCAAAACAAGGGGTTGCAGTCCCGAAATAATAATTACAAAAACCACAGACACAACATAAACACAGACACGTCTCTGGACAGTGCGTGCTCTTAGTGCAGGTGTTGTGCTGGAAACAGTGATGCTGGTTAAGTGCAGGAGCGGTGAAGTCCGGGTGAATCTCTGGCCCCAGGCTGCAGCTCCCAGATCCGTGCTTAATTATTCTGGCAATGACAAAACACACACAGTTGCAAAACAAACAAAAACACTTAACTCTCGCTACAAACAGTCCTCGTTTTCTCCCATCAACCACAACAAAGGAACCGATTACGGCGTCACGTCCCCCTAAAGTACCCTCAGCTCAGCCCCCTCCAATAGCTAGTTCAATCACGTCTCCTCCAATTCATGAATTAAACTTTGCTTACCGTACTAGGGCGGGGACTCTGGTACCGTGATGCCATCCCTTTCCTGAATGGCCAGCTTCCAACTGCCCCCGGAATGAACTGCCGAAACATTCAGTACGGGGCACGCAATTCCTGCTGTACAGTGCTCTCACAGGTCGAGAGGGAGATTGTTGATTCAGATTCATTCGTTCTTTGTCACAGGCTCTCAGACGCAGTTGTCAGTACACTGCAGAATGCTAGGGCCTCCTCCACAGGGGCGTTGCACGCTATATGCGGAAGTATTTTCAAAACTGGTGCATGGCCAGAGCTCATTGGTGCATGGCCAAGCTTATTGCCCTATAGAAACTGTTTTGCAGTTTCTGCAAGATCTGTCGATCCACCTCTACGGTGAAAATGTACCTAGCAGCCATATCTACATGCCATGTCCCAATTGACTCAGTGTCCCGGGCACTTATATACTACAGACCCATTTTTTGAAGGGTGCTCGGTGGTTACGCCCTCCCAGGAGGGCTGTTCTCCCTGAATGGAGCCTTGATGTTGTACTGAAGGCTCTCACAAAGGCCCAGTTTGAGCCCATATACTCCATAGAGTTGAAGCATCTGTCTATGAAGACAGCCTTCCTCTTGGCTATCACCTCCGCAAAGCGGGTCAGTGAGCTACAGGCGCTGTCGGTGCACAGCTCCTGCATGCGTATTTGGGACGATGGCAACACGGAGTCACTGCATACAAACCCTGCTTTCCTCCCCAAGGTGATTACAGCCTTCCTCAGTCTGTGGAATTGGAGTCTTTCCATCCACCTCCATTTGCTTCGGAGGAGGATAGGATATTGAATTTCCTCTGCCCGGTGCGGGCATTGAGGTGTTACGTGGATAAGACAAGAGCTCTGCGTCATACTGACCAGCTCTTTGTCTGTCACGGTATACGGACCCTAGGACAGTCCCTCTCAAAGCAGTGTCTGTCACATTGGATTGTGGACACAATCTCGACCGCGTATGATGGTGCTGGCTTGCCCTCACCTGGGAGGGTAGCCGCACACTCCACTAGAGGGTTGGCTACATCTTGTGCCCTCTTCAGAGGGGCCTCGCTGTCCGATATTTGTACTGCGGCTGGCTGGGCTACGCCTTATACTTTCTCCAGGTTCTGCCTCCTAATTTGGTACACCCTGCCCTGCCTTCATTAGGCACAAGGGTCCTTGAGGGTGTAAGCTCACACCTGATGCGTCCCTCATATGCTGCCATTCCTTCTCCCTCGTGACGGCTCTGGTATACATTATCCCATACATAATGTCGTTGGTGGTCGTCTTCAAATCGAAAGGGAACGTTAGGTTACTTACCGTAACCTTGGTTCCCTGAAAGAGAAGACGACCACCAACTGCGAGGTTGCATCGGTCGCCCTCACGGGTTTGATGGAAAAAAGAAATGGCTTCCTCAGGATGACGGTTTTAATCCCTCAGTGGGCAGGATCGAGTGTGTCATCCCAGGAAGGGGCCTATCGGCGGCTCTGGTATAGAGAGCTCAGTAATACCTACCCAATGGGCAGGCATATCCCACACATAATGTCGCTGGTGGTCGTCTTCTCTTTCAGGGAACCAGGGTTACAGTAAGTAACCTAATGTTTTGTTTAAATAACTAAAGCTATTTAATTAAACCACGTAACCACATACATTGCTTAAGCGCATAACACAGATAATTATTAGATAATGCTTGACATTTAGCTATTCCTATACTTATTTCTATTTAATTATTTTTAATACAATTAAGTGTTTTTATACTCCATGCAAATATGACATAACATTGAAATTGGTTGGAGATAGTAGTGCCAAGTGTATAGACCACACTAAATTAAATGCAAATGATCCGTGCACAACCACAAACAGCAAGCAACTCTGAAGGCCAGAGTTTGTATCAATTAATTGTAAGCACTGTCTTGTAAAATAAATGACTTTGAATATATTGGTAACCACCAAAAGTGCTAACATAAAATACCCTACATTAAAAAAATGGAAATAACGATAATTTAGAAACAGAAATACATCACATCCTGGAATACTCATTTATTGAGCTCTGGTAATTCATTCTAACCTGAACAGTTTTCATAATGTGTCTGAGGGATTTGTGCCTTTGCTTTTATTGGGACCATGGGAGACAGGAATTAACACAGCTATGAAATGGGAAAATTTACATTTTCATTACTTTTGTTGTTTCTTAGTTTGGTGATTTTAAACATGTACTCTAATTATAGACACTAATTGTATGTAAGCCCATAGCGCAGCAACAGCAGAGCCCCAATAGCCTCTCTTCAGTCATGTTGGTAACTGCTATACTGCCTTCATTCTGTCTGTCTGTCTGTCTCAATGCTGTGCTTTGGACCTGCATTCTGAATCCTGCTATTGCTTCCCTTTATGTTACCTGCAATTGTTATTTGCAGGCACCATAGATTTTTGGTTTGAGAACAACTGTGTGTCAGGGTTCAACAAGAACTTTATTGAGACCCTGTAGTATTACAATTACCATTAATATAGGTCTTGACTTTGACCATTAGGTGTCACTAACATTCACAATATCCCGACATCTCCCTTTTTATTAAACAAATTGTCCTTAATAATTACAACATTTGTTTATATAGCAATGTAATGTAATATTTGTTTCAGTTATTATTTTTAAGCTAAAATAGTTTCCACTCATCTGCAGTCCTTTATATCAGTCTTAGGATTAGAATCACCTTCTCAGGTTGTTTTCACAATAACAAAATACAAGCATAAAGGGCAGCCTACACCCCAGACGTTCCAGTATTCACTCCTCATATCTCGCAGGTTTCTTGATGACACGACCACTGCGTGTCTTCAGTGTAGTTTCTGCAGTTTCTGTGCCATGCGCGTTCTTCTCAGTGTCACTGGAAGATGCTACTTTGTTGCACTCTGTTGCCGTTGGTTGAAGGTGCTACTGGTTCATCTTCCACTTAATAGTACGTGTTCATCTGTAGCTTTCCGTTGGGATTTTCAGTAGATCACTCCGATTTCATCTGAGTTGTTGTCCATCAGATAGCTTCACAATGTATGGTCTTGGACTGCCAGGTTTTTGTAGTACTTATGCTGGATCGCGCTGGATCCCACTGCTTCCCTTGTCAAACTCTCACCTGTTCATTGTTTTTTAAAGTTGACAATGACTTGGGTGCTTTGTCATAATAGCACTTCTGTTCTTCTTTATGGACTTGTAGCTTTTCCTTCACTGACTTACAATTGTCAGGTTGAAATAGTGTCTTTACAGGAGGCAATCGAGATTTTAGTCTTCTGGGCTGGTGATTGAGGGCCTGTCACTGGTGGTGTTGTTCTATGATAGAATTGCTAATTACGGGTCTTGGTTTGCTTCCTTTGCTTTCTTCACAGTTTGGACTGTGAGCTCAGCTAACCCATTTGAATGTGGGTATTGAGGGTGTGATGTTACATGTGTAAATTGCCAGTGTTTTGCAAATTCCCTAAGATTAGCACTTGTGTATTGTGGGTCATTGTCAGTCACAACTTTGTCTGGAATGCCATGCCTTGCATACTGTCTTCATATGGCAGATCGTGGTTTCACCAGTTATCTCCCTTAACAGGCAAATGAAACAAATCCAGAGTATGCAGCTACTGTTAGCAGGTATTCTTTCTATGTTGAGTTTCAAATGAAACTGAGGAAGGAGGTGGAGCAGCTCTGCACTGGACAATGGGGTAGCCAGGTCTGGCGGACATGAAACCCCATAGGTTTTCACTGTCAGGATCAGCCATGTTTTTTTTTGTGTCCTCATTACATGCGAGGCACACATATTCAAGTCTGTTTTCATCGTTTCAGATCTCAAAAGATGTTTTTGTCAGCTGGCGGACACCATCACGCCCACGTTGTGCCAGGTTAAGCTGAAGATCAAAGCAGACCTTGCATACCAATCTGACCACAGTGTCTGGTGAAAGTGCTTCAGATTACTAGTGAGCAGCGATACAGTTTATTTATATATATTTTACATTTTCCTACTGTTATGATAGATTTGTTTTTCTGGTCAAAATCTCATTCATTTCACTCATAATCACTCATACTGAGTAAAACAGTGCTTCAGCAGTGGGCAGGAGGGTTTGAGTTGCTCCTCCAATTAAAACCAGGGATCAGACTACGCAGGGTGCGATTTGACGGGGGGTGGGGGGATGGGGGGGATTTCCCTGGCTCTGTCTTTTTTATCCCTGCCACTGCACTTGCAATTGTCAACCCAGATAAAATAGTATGTACTAACAAATACTTTCTTTGGGAAATTTTAAACAGCTGATATTTATAAATGATAAATATAACGTAAACTTAGTGATACAGAGGATCTGGCTCTGATTCCATTCACCAGTCATCGTCATCCATAGTGTACACGCCTTAGTTGAATTAACCAATGGAAATTATAACTACATCATTCAAATTGATATATTTTTCAAACCGCTACTTTTGTGCAGCCGGAGTGCAAAGACAACTAACGACGTTAACAAAGAAAAATAAAATGAAGAGAGGACACCAAAAGTCGATTACTTCTTTTTTTCAACAGCCCCAGAGCCAAAGTATGGCTGTTTTACCGCGGATATACCCACCGCAACTTCATCTGCAGAGAAGAGTGGCAAAAAGGCGAGTTGAAGTGTGTTGAAGACAGCGGCAGAAATGAAACTATCAAAGGTGACGATGCAGGTATGTACCCAGTGTGTACAGACGCACAGGAGAGCATAAGGGCCTCAGAAGAGCAGGTAATTAATATCGGCGGCTGTGTAGGGAAGGCTCGCTTCAAAAAATGGAAGGCTAATCGCGCTTGGCTAAAGGCTAAGGTGCTGGCATTGCAGATGAGTTGCTTTCCAGCCTCAATCAGTATGGCATCCCTGAAGACATACTTCGAGAGCTTCTACTGGGTTTTGCACCTGATGGATCATTCCTGCGAGAACGCCTCAACAACAATCAAAATCAGGATTCACTGCATGAACCACAAACTGGAGCTCGCTGTTCACAACGCTGTTCACAACGCTGTTCAAACAGTAAAGGAAGCAAGTCATTTTCAGCTATTAATCGATTCACTGTATGCATTTTTTCACACAGTCCCAAGAACCAGAGGCAACTTGAATCTATGGCTGCTGAACTCTGTGTGCATATACACAAGGTTGGTCGAGTTTTTGACGTCTGTTGGCTGTCATCTTCCTGCACATCGGTGACTGCTTTATGGGAAAGTTACCCTGCCCTTGTTACATTTTTTAGAAACAGTTCAAAAGACATCTCACGTTCTTCACAGGACAAAGCAAAGTGTGGTGGTCTACTGGGGAAGATGACAAACTGGCTGTTTGTAATGGAAGTAGCAACAATGAAAGATGCACTCGAGACACTAAAAGCGCTATCGGTTTCTTCAAAATAGGTATTCCACTGCCATCACTGCCAAGCCCGAGATTGAATTAAAAGCTCTACGTGCTATGAAGGACAGAGATAGAATAAATACCAGCACAATGAACAACGAGTTCTCAAGAACTGGTGCATTTAAAGGGGTTCCAATCACATAGCCATCTGACGCTCAACAAATGAAATATGGAGGTTTCTGCACGCAGTTTTTACAAGCTTTAGTTGACAACATCGAAAGAAGATTTGATGATAAAGGGGTCCTGGAGGAAGCAGCCGTACTCAACCCCACATCATGGCCTGTAGAAGAGGATGCAAGAATTTTGTTTGGGGACGATGAAGTTATGAATCTGTGCAAAACTTTAAAATTCAACGTTTCACGACCTCTAACTATAAAGGAATTCAGAGAGTACAAAGATACTCAGCATATGGGGGATAACCTGAACAAACTGGTAACCACAGTAGGTGTAATTCCTGTGTCCACTGCTGAATGTGAACGTGGCTTTAGTGTGATGAACCTTATTCTGACCGACCAGAGAAGCTGAATGCATGTAAGCACACTGAACAGCATGCTGTTTGTTTCAATTAACGGCCCCAACATTGACACTTTCCAAGCTGAGAAATATGCAGAGTTGTGGATTAAAGAGGGACACCACTCTGCAGAGGACAAACCAACAAGAAAGAAAAGAAAGGAGAAAACGACTGCCCACCATACCAAACTGTTTTATTAAGCCGATCTAGCCACATCTTGGTGTTGTCGGAGAGTTTAAAACATTTAACTTATCTTACTTCTCTTAATTAAAATGTAAAACGAAAATGAAAAATTATATATTATGGTGTGCCTTTACAACTTCATGTCACCAGGAGTCTCCAAATAAGTTAATGTTTGTTACTGGAAATATAGAAGCTGTGTGAAATATTAATAGCAAATGAAGCTGTTAAAATATGCAATGTATAGGCTAATGTTTTACTCTGTGCAGTTTTCAATGAGGTTATGCGTAAAAGTGCAAGTACTTTTCGTGACTTAAGTTCATTTCAGTTGCTGTAAGGGTAACGTAAGTGTAATTGGCATTTGATACCGTATCCATAAAAATAATGTTTTTTAAATAATATTTGAGCGGTTGATTCGTTAAAAATAAGTAACTTAGTGATTCGCTGTTTGAATTGTGTACTACAGTACTGATGAGTCAAGGTGTGCCAATATGTTCTGTTGTTTTCTATTTTATCCCCCCCTCTGGAAATGACAAATCGCACCCTGAGACTACGTCATCTGCCATTGCTAGTACTGTTCTGTGTCTGGTTATAGCAGATAGTAGTCTGTAATGGAAGCTTGACTCCTATGATGAAAAAAACTCTCAGGACCCCTACAATTAAAACCTGTGCTCAGATCACATGATCTGCTACTGCTAGTACTGTGGTTAATTGCACATAGGAGTTTATAATGGAGCCTTGCCTACTCTGAGGAGCCAGAACTGCTATTACTATAGGAATGTTGAATCTAGGATTTAGGATAAAGTGTCATTTTTTTTCTTGCATTTTAGACAATATTTTTAGTTTTATTGAACATTATTATATTATAATGCTACACAACAATATATATTTCATGGGACATGAGCTGGGGCATGTAAGGATAGGCCAGAGGAAGCAGAAGAGAGCAGTTAGTAGGACAGGGTGCCGCTAGGAAGGACCGGACTTCGGATAGAGGAGCGGGCTGAAGCCCGGACTTAGTAGCACACTGACAGGCCCGGACTTGGAGACTAGGATAGAAAGTGGTCACTGATCCGGGGGCGACGGATCCCGACACATCCAAGGGGCTTTAAGGACCCAGCGACCAAAAACACATACGAAGGTTAATGACTCGAGGAGCCGCCTCTCTGGAGAGGAAGTCAGTCCCGGCAGACTAGGACATGAAAGTAGGGAGGGAGTTACTCCTCAGGAGAGTAGGTACCCAGCATCCAAGACTTCTGTAAAGGGGTGCTGTGACAGGGTGGCTGAGTCGTCTGACGTCAAGGCAGAAGCAGGAACTAAAAACACTGACACCAAATACTGCATTTTAACATGAAGAGACGTGGCGCCGCCGTTTCTATTAAGCAAAAATAAATAAAATATTTAAACAAAAACACTGTGTGCTCACAGAGCGAAAATAAATATTTTAAATAAAACAAATCACGAACATAAAATATAAATAAACCATACAGGTCAGACTGGGCTGTAGCCTTCACTGTTCCTGTATCTTTTTTTAGTTTCGTTTTTCTCTCCTCGGTCTCTCCACTCTCGCTCCTCATACACCCACCACGAGCTGGAGAGCTGCAGGCTTTATATATCGTGGCCGAGGGGTTTAACTAGCTAGCAATTATTCTATTACCCCTCGGCCACAATCTGCACAATTTTTTTTTTTATTTATTTCAGAACACGTTTTAAAAAAAATAAAACAATAATAAACACACGGCGCTTCGCCGTCAATAAATACAACTAAATCATAAAACAAACAAACACAAAACAATAATCTGCACAGGGGCGGAGGGGGAAACCCCGGTCTAAAAATAAATAAATAAACAAATAAATAAATAAATAAATAAATAAATAAATAAATATGTACAGGGATGCTCTCCCTGTTACAGGTGCTCATTAAACCCCATAATTGGCTGAGACTTCACGCTGCCTGGGAACTGAAGTAAGGACAAAGCATGCAGGTTAGCATGGGACCCGAGCACTGGAAGCGTAAAGCGGCATGTCCCAAAGAAAAGGCAGGAGATAGAACAGAGCCTCACGAGGTGAGGTAAGATAAGCGCAGGAGTTGTGACAAGATAGAGTGTGACCGGGGGTCCACTCTGACTCACGTGGTGAGAACCCCCCTTGTGAAGGAAAGTAGAAGGATGCCTGGACCAGAGGTCGGGGAAGTGAGACTCACTTGCCCCCAAAGGATAGACTCCCGGCTCCTCGGCAAAATCACCTGCACCGTGAGACAAACAACAGACAGCACATGACAATGCATAACATAGACACATAGACAGATAGACCAAAAAGACAGATGGGACAAACAGAGGGATGATTAGGAAATTTAGTAAGGTGTAACTACTTGTATACCCGCGGCTCAGTGGAAAGGAAAAAAAACTTGAGGCTGGTTAGGGGAAAACCTCTGGTCAGGAAGCCACCACTCCGGGCATACTAGCAATTTTAATATTGGCTGCAACTTTGTCAGAGGAGGATGAATGAATATAAAAATCCAACGCGGAAGAGGAGCAACACCCCATGTACTTGATCAGGCTAAGATTGATGTCGGCCCTCGCGGCGGAGTTGGCTGAACTTATACGGGGGAACCGAGGAGGGAGGCCTGCTCTAGAAATGAGGGTGAAGAGGTGGGTTGAGAACCAGAGACAAGTGATGATAGAGCGAGATGAATCACTGAACAGAGGGGGGGGCAGGGTTTCCTGCTGGAAAGATACCTTGACATTGAAGAGAAAGAGCATAGGGGACTCGATCCTTGACAGCTGAATGAACTGACCACGTCGTAATTGATCCGTCTTGGAGGTACGCAGCCGAATGATGAAGTAGGCATCTAAAATAGAAGAAGGGTCATAGAAACAAATACCTGCCGTGGGGAAACTAAAAGCAGAAGATGAATTTGGAGCTTCTGAGGAAACCGAAGAAGGCTGAGAGGCAGATAGTCTCCATAAAGATCCTCGTCGTGGGAAAAACAGCCTTTCCGAAGAGTAAACATGAGTGAATAGAGAATGTCCATTGATATAGGCAGGTGGGAGGGTGAGGCAGAGGGATTAAAAAAAAACTGGGATTAAAAGAACCAGATGCTGCCTTAGGGCATAAGTAGGTGGAGTGCACGGTAGAGGCGCACACGCTGCAGGCATTAGCATGAATACCACTAAAAATACGGGTGAAGAGATCTGGGTCTTAGCGGGACCAGTCCACAATTCGGCTGTGAGCAGAAAGAGTGGCAGCAGCTTTGGCTGAGAATGCACTGTGGTATTCATAGAACATGGTGCCCCCGTAGTGCACAGACAATTCCACAACGAAGAAGAGATACTGAGATACTGTAAGCTGTGAGGATAATCAGAACAGAGAATATCACGATAAATACTCTTTTATTGAGATTTTACATTTTTTACATTTACACCCATTCATTTTTTTTTCATTCATTTTACATTTCTTTTAAAGATGACATTCATGCATACAGACATACATTTTGTTTTAAAAGCATTTAAAACACATTTAAAAACACCAAGACAATTGTGCTTTGTACATGGTTAAAACAGACACAGATTAAAATCAACATGAAAAAAACCTGTGCTGTTTTAAAAGTGACTGGAAAAAAAGAACCATCTATAAAAAACCAGTGCTTGTGAGGGCCGGGGAGTGCTCTCTAAAAAGGTTCAAAAGTGAACATAAAACTATATTACTAAAACAGGGACAGGGGAAAAGGGACAGTGTGTGAAACAGTGAGTTAAAATTCTAAAATTTTAAAACACTTAAAATGTAACTTTTAATAGTTAACATAAAACAAAACAAAACAAAATCAAATAAAACATTCAAAATAAATCAAATCAAAATCCATAAAACTGAAACAAAAAGACTACATAAAACCAGGGCACCGTTCAAAAACGGTCATGCCAGCTAAAAAGGGCGGAATGCTGGCATGACAAAATAAATAAAAGGCTTAGCGGTGCCCCGTAGTCCCGCTCCTAGGAGCTAGCGGTTCCAGTTTTTTCCTTCATTCCATCTTCACGTCCTGAAGTCCGGCGATCCTCCACTCCGCGCAGGCCTTGTCCTTCCCGAGGGTCCGGATGTCCAGAATTACAAAGTCCTTGATAAGAGTTTGTGCCCTTCTGGTCGTGGTGATAGTGTCTAGCTCCTGCTTGTGATAGACACAGACGTTACGGCCTTCCCACAGGATCTGCTTGACAACATTGATGACACGCCAAACGCACTTAGCTGTGCTGGTAGTGATTCCTCCCGCAGGCCCATAGAGCACAGTCTCAGCGGTCATCTTGGCCGTGTCAGCAAACCTGTTTAGGAAGACAAAGACAGAGAGCCAGACACTGCCAGCCACATCACACTCCCAGAAGATATGGGCTGGTGTTTCTCTCTTGCGGCACTTTGCATAGGGGCATGTTTCTACTTGGGCTAGTCCCCTCCTGAACATGAACGCTCGAGTGGGGAGTGCACTGTGGACGGTGTTCCATGCTATATCCTTCTGGACATTACTGAGGCAGCTGTGAGACACATTCTCCCAGATTTTTTGGCTTTGGGTGAGGGAGAAAGTAGCTACTTTTTCAATTTCCTGGGAACCGGCAAGATATTTAGTTACAGCCTTGTATTCCCAGGAGGCCAATTTTGCTTTATCTAAGCCCAATTTATATATAGTGTCCCTTAAGGTTCTATAATACAATGGGGGGTCCCAGGAGTACGGCACGGTGTTATCAATAGTGCAGAGGCCCAAGGCCCTGAGACAGGTGGCAAAATAGAAACGATTCATGTAACATACCTTCCTGTCCAGGGCCTGGATGTTCTTGATAGTTTGCGTGAGCCCCTGCACTCGGGTGAGCTGCACAACGTCCGGGACCCCCTTACCTCCCTTCTTGTCGGCTTTACTCAGGGTGGCTCGCTTTACCCTCTCCATCTTGCTGCCCCAGATAAAGCGGTGGATAATGCGGTCCACCACTTTTTTGGTGGTCCTGTCTGGGGGAAAGATTTTTCCTACATAAGAGAGGATGGGGAACAGTATAGACTTGGTTATTAATACTCTACCCGTCATTGTTAAGGATCTTGTGCTCCATCCGCCAATCTTTTTACGGACCTGGTTAATGGCCGCCGTCCAGCTCTGGGCCCCCGAGCTATTGTTCTCGAAGATGAGGCCCAGAATCTTGATTTTGTCCTTTTTGACAGGGTACATGTCCGACAGTTCCCTATCTACCTGCCAATTTTTAGACACGTAGACTTCGCTCTTGGACTTATTAATCACTGCCCCGGTCGCCGTGCAGTACTTCTCAAGGATATTACTAATCCGAGGTACCGACGATGTGTTGGTGCAAATGAGTGACACATCGTCCATATATGCTGTTGTTTTGACCTGGACCCCGTTGGATCCAGGCAGCTGGAAACCAGTTATATTGGTATCCCTACGAATTGCCTGCAGGAGGGGTTCGATGCACACGACATATAGCAGTGGGGATAGTGGGCAACCCTGTCTGACCCCTGACTGGATAGATATTTTACCAGTCAGGTGCCTGTTCACCAAGACTCGGGTACTAATGTTTGTATATATGGTTTTAACCCACTCCCTAAGTCCAGGAGCAAATTTCATCTGGTCCATCACTTTGTACATATATTCATGGCTTACCCTATCGAACGCCTTCTCCTGGTCAAGGTTGAACAGGCAGAGGGGATGGTTCCGTTCTCTAGAATATCACGATAAATAGGGAAGGCAAGGATGAATTCTCCCACGGAGAGGCTTTTTTGGAGCCGTGGGTCGCGAGACTTAAGAGTGACTCCGCAGTCAACCACTCTGTTGTCCAGGAACTCAGAGGTGGCAATGAGAATGGAATCCAGGTTGATGTGCTTGCCTTCAATTAATTGCTTCCAAAATTTTGGAGAATGGCTTGAAATAGCACAGAGAGAAGAGGAACCTGATGCAGTTGCTGAGGCAAGGTTAAACTCCGGAAAAGTAACAGGGGGCACTAGAGGCAGAAGGAGTGCTGGAACTGAGGGCTGAGGTGGCAGCTGGAGCTGAGTAAGTGGAGGGGTTCTCCAGTTTGTCAAGACAAGCTTGCTGAGAGTCAATGATAGGCTGAAGAAGAGCTTTCATCTGTTTAAGCATATTGGGAGGGGCGGCGTCTGTGGAGCTGACGGACGAAGCGGGTGACTGCAGCAGCAGATGTTGAGACTGCAGCAGCAGATGTTGAGACTGCAGCAGCAGATATTGTGGCTGCGCTGGGCACGCTAGCAACAGGGGCTTGATCTTGTGTATGTGCAGCAGGAACGGGAGCTGCGAGAGCAGCGGAGAGGAGGACCCGGCGGCTGAAGCTTACAGATAGGCGGGGGGGGGGGGGGGGGGGAATCAGCTCGGCTGACAAAGCTTCACAATAAATAAGAAACAGAGCCAGACAATAGCCTTTTAAAGCAGATTAGGAGTCGTCCAAGCTTTATAGTGAAGCTGCGGCCGTGGCTGGCTGGCAGAACTGCGCTTTGAGCCATGCACCTGCTGAGCTGAGGTCTGGGTGTAAGCAGAGTTGACTGGCGGGGCTGGTACAGCCAGGGACCAGGAGGAGTCGGAGGCAGGAACTCATCCGAGTCAGATGGGAAAGAATAGACAGGAGACTTCTTGTGGTGGAGTGTCCCGCCCCTATGTATTATTATTTGTATTTTTGTTTGCGGCGCGGGTAAAAGTGCCGTGTCTTTTATTATTATATTTAAAAACCCCGTATGGATGCATGGCTGATCAGCTACTGATTATTTAACTAGCTGACAGTCATGCATCCTTACCAAACGCGTGCAGACTACTAGTTAATCCCTCGGCCAGAGTGCAGACAACTAGTTAATCCCTCGGCCAGAGTATATAAACCTGCAGTTACTTCCTGGTCCGTGACGTCATCACACTCACCACTGCCAGCCAGTCTGCCACATATGGTGGCAGCAGTGGGATAAACAACGCCTCCAAGAGCCGGACCAGGACAGAAAAGTGCGTTTTTTTTTGTTTGTTCGGTTTTTTTCAAATTAAATAATGGGAAGAAGGTGGAAACAGCAGCAGCAGGTGCAACAGCGCGGGGCTGGTCGCAAGTCCCGCCGGGTCTCTGCTGTGCTGGACGTCTGCCTCACCTGTCTGAGGGGTGAGGAATGGTGCTTCGCCGTTGGTGAGGTTGGGCATGTAGCACCCGACCAACCCCCTCCATGGCAGGTGAGGGAGGAGCCTGAACATCCTGCTCCCATGTGGGAGGAGGATGAGGGGTCGGTCCGTCCACAGCCCAAGAGGGGGGAGGCCACAGCCAATGGCTCCACTAGCAGGGGAAGAATACCTGCTGGTTTCACCTCCACCACCACCGTCCGAGGGAAAGGAGCAGGAGCTGCCTCTGCATCCTCCGAGGCGGACTGGTCCACTCTCCTCAGAGGGGATCTGGGACTGGCTGGCGGAGCCTGAGAGGGATATCGTGGACGCCCTCCCTGCTGTGATCAACCTCCTGTGGGCAAGAGATGGGGAGCGCTGGGAGGCCTGGGAACAGAAACACCACCCAGCATCCCTCCCAGACATCGCAGCCATGGTGCTCAACTACCTGGCTGCAGATATGGGAGGGGCCCCGCTGCCGTCTCCAGCGCCAGAGGGAGAGGGGCCATCGCTGCCGTCTCCAGCGCCAGAGGGAGAGGAGCAATCGCTGCCGTCTCCAGCGCCCGAGGGAGAGGAGCTATCGCTGCCGTCTCCAGCGCCAGAGGGAGAGGAGCCATCGCTGCCGTCTCCAGCGCCAGAGGGAGAAGAGTCATCGCTGCCTTCTCCAGCGCCAGAGGGAGAGGAGCCATCGCTGCCATCTCCAGCGCCAGAGGGAGAAAAGTCATCGCTGCCTTCTCCAGCGTCAGAGGGAGAGGAGCCATCGCTGCCGTCTCCAGCACCTGAGGGAGAAGAGTCATCGCTGCCTTCTCCAGCGCCAGAGGGAGAGGAGCCATCGCTGCCGTCTCCAGCGCCCGAGGGAGAGGAGACATCGCTGCCGTCTCCAGCGTTAGGGGGTGAGGAGCCCTCGCCACTGTCTCCACCACCAGGAGCAGAGCAGCAGGAGCTGCCTCTGTCTCCACCACCGTCAGGAGCAGAGCAGCAGGAGCTGCCTCTGTCTCCACCACCGTCAGGAGCAGAGCAGCAGGAGCTGCCTCTGTCTCCACCACCACCAGGAGCAGAGCAGCAGGAGTTGCCTCTGTCTCCGCCACCTCCACCAGCAGAGGGTGAATGCCTGCTGGTACCGCCTCCACCGTTGTGGGAGGACTGCCTGCCCCTCTCACCTCCACCAGCAGAGGGTGAATGCCTGCTGGTTCTGCCTCAACCGCCGTGGGAGGACTGCTTGCCCCTCCCACCTCCACCAGCGGAGGGTGAATACCTGCTAGTTCCGCCTCAGCCGCTGTGGAAGGACTGCTTTCCCCTCCCACCTCCACCAGCAGAGGGTGAATACCTGCTGGTTCCACATCCACCGTCATGGGAAGGACTGCTCCTGCCCTGCCTCGCACCACCCAGGGATGTCTGCCTCGCTTCGCCCAAGGATGCCTGCCTCGCATCGCCTGGGGCTGCCTGTTGCTCTGCATCGCCTGGGGCTGCCTGTTGCTCTGCATCGCCTGGGGCTGCCTGTTGCTCCGCATCACCTGGGGCTGCCTGTTGCTCCACATCGCCTGGGGAGCCACCAGCTACAGGGAACGAGGGAGAAGTGGAGCTCCCGCTGCCGCCTCCATGGCCAGGGACTCCCCTCCCGAGTTCACCTCCCGAGGGTCCGCTGCTGCTGCTGCCGTCGCCTCCCGAGGGTCCGCCGCTGCTGCTGCCATCGCCCCCCGAGGGTCCGCTGCTGTTGCCGTTGCCTCCCGAGGGTCCGCTGCCGTCGCCTCCCGAGGGTCCGCTGCCACTGCCGTCGCCTCCCGAGGGTCCGCTGCCACTGCCGTCGCCTCCCGAGGGTCCGCTGCCGCTGCCGTCGCCTCCCGAGGGTCCGCTGCCGTCGCCTGGGGTCGCCAGGGATCCTGCTTCGCCTGGGGTCACTACACTATGGCCGGAGCCCCACGAAGGGGAACGGACGGCCATGAAGAAAGGGGGAGAGGTCCGGAGACCAGCTCCCCCAGCCGCACTTTCGCGGCCGGAGATCATGTGGTCGGAGCCCCACGGAGGGGAGCTGCTGGCCATGAAGAAAGGGGGGGAGGTCAGGAGACCAGCTCCCCCAGCCGCACTTTCGTGGCCGGAGATCATGTGGTCGGAGCCCCACGGAGGGGAACTGCCGGCCTTGAAGAAGGGGGGGGGGGAGGTCAGGAGACCAGCTTCCCCAGCCGCACTTTCGCGGCAGGAGATTGTGTGGTCAGAGCCCCACGGAGGGGAACTGCTGGCCGTGAAGAGGAGGGGGAAGGTCAGGAGACCAGCTCCTCCAGCCGCACTTTCGCGGCAGGATAGAGTGTGGAGGGAGCCCCGGAAGAGGGAGCTGCCGGCCACGAAGAATTGGGGGGTGCCAGAAATTCCACCATGGCCACCCCCCAGAAGCAACTTGCTTCCCCCTCTTCCAGGACATTGAGACTGAGGGGGGAGGTGGCCGAAAAGGCCATGTGTGCTGCGCACAAGGGGGGGCATGTGTGGAGGAGTGTCCCGCCCCTATGTATTATTATTTGTATTTTTGTTTGCGGCACGGCTAAAAGTGCAGCGTCTTTTATTATTATATTTAAAAACCCCGTGAGGATGCATGGCTGATCAGCTACTGATTATTTAACTAGCTGACAGTCATGCATCCTTACCAAACGCGTGCAGACTCTGGCCGAGGGATAATAAGATAATTACCAACTAGTTAATCCCTCGGCCAGAGTATATAAACCTGCAGCTCTCTGCACTCGAGGTGGAGTGTTGGAGTAGAGAGTACGGGAGAGCGGAGAGAGAGCGTGTAGAAGACATAGAAACAATTGCTAAAACGTGCTGGTTTAGCCAGCACGCCACTTACTTGTTTGTCTGTTTATTCGTTTGGCCCTCGTGCCATTTTGTTTCTGTTTTGTTTAAATATTTTGTTTTATTGATTAATAAATACGCTGAGTGCCATTGCACTCAGCTTCATCAGCCCATCCATTGTTTGTGATTCAGTTACTTCCTGGTCCGTGACGTCATCACACTCACCACTGCCAGCCAGTCTGCCACACTTCTGCATTTGGAAGCAGGTAAGCTTGCAAAGGTTTAATCTTAGTCTAAAGAATTATCTTTAGTTGAAAACAATAATCTTTGCTGAAACAGGTTTTTTAAGCAGAGTAACAAGTACCACTATCGAGTCGAGATTCTAAAACAAAAACACTAGACAGCGAGGGTGATCAGGGCTTAAATAGGAAAATAGATACTAATTGACAGGAAATTAGAGGCCCCCAGGTTTGTTATGTTTGTCACTTCCTCCAGACCTTTTACACTGTCCTCTAGCATAAAAGAAAGTCAAACTTCAGAAGAACTGAATCAAAGGTAAGTTTTATTGATTACAGAGTTCAGTAAATGCAAATGAAAGCAATAAACGAAAAGAAAACCTGCCCACTGGGCTCTAACAACACTTTTCTGCTTTCCCTGTCTAGCCCTGCTGAAGCTAACCTTCGAGCAGGTAAAAAAAAACAAAAAAACTTTTACTTCACACTACAAAGGTGTAGTACACTGTGGTAATTTTACCACACTTATTGAAAATCCAGTAGAGCCGGTGGTACAGGGTTAATGGCAACACGGTTCACCCTCAAGAGGTTTACAATGTTCAGGTTTTCCAGGTAAGTAATCGTATTGGTTCCAGTTGTAATCTTTTTGTGATTGGCTTTTCTTCCACAGGTATGGTCTTCAAGTGCTGCCCTGGTAAGTTTCCAATATTTGGTGTTTAGCCCTTTGCGATCCATTTATTCAGTGCGTCTCAGGCGCGTCAGGTCCAATTTATTTTCACATGCGCAGTTTATTTTAGACGCGCTGTTTAAAAATATATTTTTTCACAGTAAAACAGGTTTAAAAGGCACTGCATAGCAACAGGACACTCAGTACTGCATCTCCAGCACCGCCCCACCCCTCGTTCGCTATATTTTTCAAATAACTCTTAATAATAGTACATACCGATAAATCTCTTGATTTCTCGTTTTATCACCAAACTCCTCAATAATGCGATAAAAGTCGTTATTTTATTACTATAACATCTCAAAAAGCTCTGCAAATGTCTGATATTCTCTGAGCGCTGGATGCGGAAGCAGCGATCTTGTTTGTTTATGTCCATGTTATCTATGTGGTGTCGGGTCTATCAGTATTCATGAGATACGCCCCTGTTGTTTTTTTTTTTTCCGGCTTCTCTCGGCTCCTATCGGTCTCACTCGGCCATTGAATGGTTTTCTCGGCTTTTTCCGGAGAAAAAACGACTAGAGACCTGTTTTTTGTGTCTTTTTGATGATGTCAGATAGGGTCCGACATTGGACCGGAAAGGGTAAATTGCGATGTCGGACCAGGTCCGACATAGGACTGCAAAAGGTTAGATCCTTTAGGTGACTTGAAGAAGCTGTTCTTGTCCAATCAGGTAAGTAAAAAAGGCTGCGTTTCCCGCCTTACTATTGCAACCACTCGGTTCACTGCCTCACTGTGTTTTCTCTTTGTTCTCCAGGAAAGCACGCCCTCTGTGGAAGACACTGACCTCTGCAGCCCTGTAACCTGGGCCTACTGTTTTTTCTTCTGATCTTGCACTTAAATAAACCGAGAGAACCATTCACAACTGTATTGTTTATTTCTCTCACTAGTGGCTGCCGTATCCCTTTTCAATTATTACACACAGTCTTTTTTCAGGGAATTACACTGTTAAAAATAGCCACTGTTTCACTACTCGGCCACAGTCCTTTTAGTACCCTTTGTCCAGGCAAGGTACAGCAATCTTTTTTTATCAAAATAAACAGTGCAGTGTTCTAAAAGTCCTTTTCTAAAGACAATAACGAAACTACTTTTCGAAACAGTTTTTGCAATCCCTTCATAGTAACGCTACAGTTCACTTAACACTAGAACCGCCATGCTGGTTGCTTTGACCCATTTTGCATTTAAAATGCTAATTACTCTTCTGTTGTAAATCGTATGTGTATGTCCATCTTTGACTTTTCCTAAATATATGAATTAAAAATCCTGACAACGTTTAATAGTTAGAATCGCAAAAATGATAAAGTTATAAACAGTTCTAACTAGAACTGCCACGTGGGTCAATGTGACCCATGCATTACAATACA
This sequence comes from Acipenser ruthenus, assembly GCF_902713425.1. Taxonomy (NCBI): domain Eukaryota; kingdom Metazoa; phylum Chordata; class Actinopteri; order Acipenseriformes; family Acipenseridae; genus Acipenser; species Acipenser ruthenus. Next base: position 59,192,877 of record NC_081192.1, read on the forward strand.
TCTTCTTTTTTTATATAACATAAGATATTCTATTTTTTTGTAATTGCAGCAAACAAGACATGCCTCCTCCTCCTAGCACACGTGTTTTTGTTTTTTTTATTTATAAGCCTTTTTAGACTGACTACGAGATTGTTTATAGTCGTGCTGGTTATGTGCTCATTTTAAAAATAAAGCCTTTTATGTTTATTTTGTACTCAGTCGCTCCTTTGTTTACTTCGTATTCACAGTCGCTCCTTTATTATACTTTGTTCCCAGGCGATGCACTTCAGTTTGGGAGACGTTAAGTATCTGCTTGTTTGTAATAATCCAACAGGATAAAGTCCACACCTTTTCCTTTCAAATGGATCCACATGTTGTTTCCTTTGTCCTTCTGTTTGGTTCCATATTCACTAGGAATTCTGTAGTTGACATAGGTTCTTTTTAATTGTTTTTCCAATTCCTTTTGGCTTTGCAGTCTAGGTTTATCTATGAAGGTTTTAGTGTATGTATAGTCTAACTTCATTATAACAACCGCCCCTGAGACCTGGAGAAATGTTCGTTATATCAGGTTGTTCACTATAATAGGGTTTGTCAATTTGCTGTATCAGAATGATGAAGAAACGCCCAAATTGAACATCATTATACAGTATACAGTAATTCTTTCAAGACAACATCACACTTATCAACATTTAAGCTGTATATTTAAAAGAAAACAGTAAAGAAATGAAAAAAATAAAAAGTACACTTACATGCTGAATACAGTAATATTCTCTCCCGCCTAGACTACTGCAACTCCCTCCTGGCTGGCCTCCCTGCGTCCGCCACCCGTCCGCTCCAGCTCATCCAGAACTCTGCTGCCCGCCTAGTGTTCTCTCTGCCTCGCTTCGCCCACGCTACTCCACTACTCCGCTCGCTCCACTGGCTCCCGATCACCGCTCGCATCCAGTTCAAGACTCTTGTACTAGCCTACAGATGCCTTGACCAGTCTGCACCCAGCTACCTCCAGACCCTCATCTCTCCCTACACCCCCACTCGACCTCTCCGCTCCGCCTGCACTAGAAGACTAGCTCTACCACCGCTACGCTCCCCTGCCTCCAAAGCCCGCTCCTTCTCCACCCTTGCTCCGCAGTGGTGGAATGACCTTCCTACAGATGTCAGGACTGCCCAGTCTCTGACCACATTCCGGCGTCTCCTTAAGACTCACCTCTTCAAAGAGCACCTGTAGAACTCCTCTGTTTGTATCCTGGGACACTATCACCCTTCATGTAAATGTGCTTTATTTTGCTCTTATCAGCCCCTATTTTACTGCATTTAATCCTGTACTTCAGAATACTGTAATCTGCCAAGTGTTTAACCTGTAGTACTTTGTATTTAATCACATCCTGATGTAACTATCACTATTTAATCATATCCTGATGTAACTATCACTATTACCTGCTGTATTATTGAATTGTGGTTTGTCAAACTTGTACTTTACTTGAACAAAAGTTATTGTATTTCTTGCTCTTATTGTATTACTTGTATTGTAACGCTTGAAATGTTTTTGCTTACGATTGTAAGTCGCCCTGGATAAGGGCGCCTGCTAAGAAATAAATAATAATAATAATAATAACGTGCCCTTTCTCTTGAAAAACATGTCCAGCGTAGATTGCTTCATATTTTTCGTGCTTTTCTCAATGCACGCTGTTTCAATCTTGTTATCTCCTCATGCCTGTTGCCATGGTTGCAGTTTGTGTGACGATGGCAACGGTTTCATACGTCACACATGATTTGCACTACAATAGGTTATCTATGAATCAGCCTAATCTTCAAATTAGCCTACCAAGGTCTTTGTTTTCACTGAGAGAATAACACATTCACACTGGAGAAAATTCAGTGTCAGTCACTACTGAGATTGTTTTATCATGGTAGATTTTGTAAAAGTAATCGTTTTAATACAGTTAATTTCCATTGAAAAAAAGGTTCTTGCTGTTTGAATCGTTAAAAAAGGGGGTTCATTATAAGAAGGGTTTGTTATAGTGAAGTTAGACTGTATGTATATATATATATATATATATATATATATATATATATATATATGTATATTGATCGGTTAATTTATGGGCATTAGTTGATTAATTGGTAGATTAAATTGGTAGGTTAATCCGTGCACATTTTTAATAAAGGTAACAATATCATAGAGGCTGTCCTGCATAGTAATACTAAAAATTCAATAGAATCTAAAAAATAAAAAAATAAATAAGCCAATGGGAAGTTTTTTTAAAAGCATTTTTATTATTACAGTGCATTCTGTTTATAAGAATCTGTGACAGAGATCAAATGATTATTGGTGTTAGATCTCACTCCTGACCTGTGAGGGTGCTGTGTAAAAGGAGCAGCGTACCCTTAACTAAATGGCATGACAATTTATTTCTTGGGGTAGGTGGAAGTCGGTCATTTAGGAAGGGGGCGGAGCTACGGTACCAAAACTCAATGACTTGGATGGGAAACGGCGTGGCATCCGAGGATTGGAGGAGTGGATGCGCTCATTAACCTAGGGTTCATGAGCGAGTCTATAAATAGGGGTCATAGTGTAAGTGATCTGTTCCTTTGTAAATGGTTAGAACAACCTGAAAGGAGAACCTGTGATTAAAACTTGAGTGTTGTGTTTGTTCGTTGTCTAAAGTAAACTGTTTATTTTGTTTGTTTCTAAAGACTACTAACACTATCTGCAGCCGCAGGCAAGCAACAAACCCGGACACCAGCACTTCCCTGTTTCACAACATACTTTCACCACGAGCACTAGTTTCACTCACTAAATAAACACTGTGTTTTGTGTTCTGTGTTACGTGTGGGTGAAGAAAGAACCTGGACTTTGTTTTTGGTTTCGGGTCAAACCCGAGGATTACAAACAAAGTGATAGACGCCGCTGTATCACTTCCATCATTTATTATTTACAGGTGTTCGCCATAAGGCTCTGGACATTGTCTAATAAATCAATAAACACCCTTGCACCTGGAAATCATTGTCTGTCTGTTTTGTCTCACTGCACTGCACACACCTGTAACCACTCACCACTTTGCCACAGAATCACTGACATAAGATTCAACTGCATATAGTGATCAAAACCACTGGGACAAAATCATTTCTATACTAACCAATGTAAAATACTCAGCTTGTAAGAATCATTTCGGGGCAAACTGACTACATGTAAAACGGCACTGTATCAAGTGCAATGATGTGTACAGCCAATAAAGCTGTTTTTGGATTTGATCACATCTCGTACGATTAGGCACATATGCAGCGTAGATAGTGCAACGATACAGGAAACACTGCATTGTTTGTAATCAGACAGTGAGTGCACCACAGCATTGTGCAGGTATGTTTTTTGTGTTCTGTTTGTGAAAATTTGTTTCTTTTTTTTTTTTTTTTTTTTTAAATTTAGTCGTCGCCAATTATTTTTACCCCGGTTTTCATCCCAATTTAGCATGCCCAATTATTATCTGTATCCCCGGCTCACCGCTCGCAACCCCCCCGCCAACTCGGGAAACGGAGGCTGGAACACGCGTCCTCCGAAACGTGCTCCTTCCAAGCCGTCATTTTTCGCACTGCAGATCCACAGCAATGCCACCAGACCTATAGTGCCGGAAGACAACACAGATCTGGCGGCTCCGCTGCAGAGCCACAGGCGCCCTATCGGCCACAGGGGTCGCTGATGCGCGGTGAGCCGTGGATTCCCCTGCTGACCTAAGCCCTCCCTACCCGGGCAGCGCTCAGCCAATTGTGCGCCGCCCCCTAGGAACTCTCGGTCACGGTCAGCTGTATTCGAACCTGCGAACTCCAGGCTATAGGGCACATCCTGCGAGGAGCGCCTTTACTGGATGCGTCACTCGGGAGCCCCCTGTGAAAATTTGTTTCGATAAAATGAATACACATTCATTGAAAACATACAGAGTACAGCAGTGTTATTGTGTGATATGCATGTAGAGGGAGTGGGGTTGCAGCGCGGCACGGTGAGGAGGGGGAAGAGGGGGGGATTGCAATGAAAAAATGTGAGATTTGCATCGCAACAGAAAATAAGTAAGCCACAGATGCTTAAATGCAGTGGTAGTACTGACAGTAAAATACTGTACTGTAATGTCATTATAATTCAAAGGCCAAAGTCTCTCACATCCATTCTGTCTTCTCGCTCTCATCCTCTGCCCTCTCTCCGTCGCTGCTCCTCCAACCCCTCTAACCTCATCCCTCTGTCTCTCCCCCCCTTCACCCTCTCCCCCCTCGCACTCTCTCTGGTGCCCTCTGGAACTGTCACTCTGCTGCTAACAAAGCTGATTTCATCTCTGCCTTTGCCTCCCACCTCTCTCTCGATTTCCTTGCTCTCACTGAAATCTGGCTGTCCCCTGATAACACTGTAACTCCTGCCGCCCTGTCCTCTCCCTACGTCCTGTCCCATACCCCACGTCTCACTGGACGGGGAGGCGGGACTGGTCTTCTCCTCTCTCCCTCCTTAATCTTTTCTGTCCCACCTCTCCTCACTCTCTGTTAACACCTTTGAATTTCATGCTGTCCAACTTACCTCTCCCTGTCAACTCCTCCTAATTGTACTGTACCGTCCCCCTGGACCTCCCGCTCACTTTCTCAATGAACTCGACTATCTACTCTCCTCCCTCCCCTCTCTGTCTACTCCAACTGTCCTGTTAGGTGATTTCAATATGCATCTCTCCAACCCCAGCCACTCTGCCGGATTCCTCCCTCTCCTTCACTCCTTCGATGTCTGTCTCTCTCCATCCCCCCCTACCCACAAAGCTGTCTGTCAACTGGACCTCACCTTCTCCAGAGCCTGCTGCCCCTCCACCCTCTCTGTCACCCCCCCTGGACCTCTCTGATCACTATTTCATCTCTTTTTCTCTGTCTCTCCCCTCTCTCCCTGCTCTTCCTACCCCCACTGTCACCTCTCGCCGTAACCTCCGCTCTCTCTCCCCCTCTGTCCTTGCCTCCACCGCTCTCTCTCACCTCCCTCCTATCGACTCCTTCTCCCAAATTTCTGTAGACTCTGCTACCGCCACCCTCTTCTCTTCCCTCACCCTCCGTCCTCTCACCTCCTGACCTGCTCGCCCCTCCCCTCCCCAACCCTGGCTCTCCTCTGCGCTCTGCTCAGCAAGAACCACACTGCGATGTGCTGAAAAGAAATGGAAGAGAACCAAACTTCCTGCTGCCCTAGACCTCTACCGCTCTCTCCTCTCCTCCTTCTCCTCTACTCTCTCTTCTGCTAAATGTTCTTATAAACTATTCTTTACCTTCTCTTCCCTCCTTAACCCCCCTCCTCCTCCCCCCTCTATCTCCTCTGAGGACTTTGCCTTTTTCTTCTCTTCTAAAATCTCAGATATCCACAAACTCTTTAACACCTCTCCCACTCCAACACCTACACCCACTGCATCCCCTACTAACTCACCTTCCTTCTACACCTTTTCCTTTCCTTCCCCACTTCTGACTCCACCATCCCCTCCCGTATCTCTACCTGTCTATCTGCTATCTCCTCCTGGATGCACTCGCATCATCTCAAACTCAACCTCTCTAAATCTGACCTCCTTTTCTTTCCCTCCTCCTCCTCCTCCCCTCTGATCTCTCTATCTCCATTCCTCTGGAATGTACCACACTCTCTCCATCCTCCTCAGCTAAGAACCTCGGAGTCACCTTGGACCCCTGCCTCTCTTATTCCCAGCACATCTCCACTCTGGCACGCACTTGCCGATTCTTCCTGAGCAACATACAAAGAATCCGACCCTTCCTCATCAACTACACCACCCAGCTCCTGGTCCAGGCCCTGGTACTCTCCCGCCTAGACTACTGCAACTCCCTCCTGGCAGGCCTCCCTGCGTCCGCCACCCGTCTGCTCCAGCTCATCCAGAACTCCGCTGCTCGCCTGGTGTTCTCTCTGCCTCGCTTCTCCCACGCAACTCCACTGCTCCGCTCACTCCACTGGCTCCCGATCACCGCTCGCATCCAGTCCAAGACTCTTGTACTTGCCTACAGATGCCTTGACCAGACTGCACCCAGCTACCTCCAGACCCTCATCTCTCCCTACACCCCCACTCGACCTCTCCGCTCCTCCTGCACTAGAAGACTACCTCCTCTACACTCCCCTGCCTCCAGAGCCCGCTCCTTCTCCACACTCGCCCCGCAGTGATGGAATGACCTTCCTACAGATGTCAGGACTGCCCAGTCCCTGACCATCTTCCGGCACCTCCGCAAGACTCACCTCTTCAGACAGCACCTGTACAAACTCCTCTTTTCCATCTGGACACTTATCACTGTTCCTTAAATGCACTTTACTTGCTCTTATCTGCTCCCTATTTTTACTGCATTTAACCCTGTACTTTAGAGTACTGTAATCTGTCAAGTGTCATTTAATCTGTAGTATTTTGTATTTAATTATATCCTGATGTAACTATCACTGGACACTGTTATCTGCCCCGTTATTGAATCGTATTTTGTCATATACGTGTACTTGCTAGAACCGAAGTGATTGTATTTTATCTTGCTCTTAATTGCATTAATTTTTGTACTGTGATTCTTGAAATGTTTTTTTAGGGTGTCTGCTAAGAAATAAATAATAATAAATAATTACATATAACACGGCATGGTAATTAAACTAGCCACCCTCACGAGACGATCGCTTCTCAGGTATACTGTAGTAAAATAGGATACTGAGAAAACATAATCGTGATCATATAACAAGCTGCTTACCCACGAGGACTTGTTTTGATGTATTGTCCTCAATGACTGAGCACCATTGACATCTGTAAACTATATTTAAACTGCTGATGGCACGCTTTTGCTAATTGTAATGTGACAGAGTGGCCAATTTACAGTTTTAAACCGGTGTTGGTTTTATTTTTCTTACACTGCGGTGGTGAAACAACCGCTAATAAAACAAACAAAATAAACCTATATCTCAGCTGGAGCACTAACTAAACAGTACTTTGTGTGGAACAAACACGTTTTGGTTTTGGTTTATTTTTCTTTCTTCTGCTTCCTTACTCCTCTATATCCCCATCACAAAGCTGTTGGCTAAGCTCTTTTTATCGAGGTTCCATTAACTTTAACAAGCAGACAGTTAACCAATTGACCATTATCCTTAATTCGTCAAGGAAAAGCAGCTGTGGGTTTTTCATGGGCGTGCATACATGCGATAACTCGTGACATCTAGTACACTGCAGGGAACAAGTTCTCATACTAACATACTGATTCTGCACCACAGTAATCATATTGGTCCGCTTTTAAGAATCAACCACTTATAAGAATCAAATCAACCAGGACAAATATGATTCTTATAAACGGAGTGCACTGTATTTTTATTTTAGTAATGGAACACATTTTCACGGTCTGGTTCTACTTTAATTGATTATCTTGGTCTTGTGAAGCCATTTGGCAATTTCTTTATTACAGGCACCTGACTGGTTAAGAGGGTCAGTTTTTGTGTTGAGAGGAGAGAGAAGGGTGTGCGTGGGGGTATGGGTGTGGGTGTGTTTGCGCACGTGTGTGTCTGTGTCTGTGTGTGTTTGTGTGCATGTGTGTGTTTGTTAAAAGTATTTTCTAAGCTACTGTTTTTGAAGAATAAAAAAAACACTTAGGAAAGAAGTTTATATCAAAAAATGGAATCAATGCTACAATAAACTTCTTTTGCTGAGTTTGAACTTTGCTTTAGCAAATGAATAGAGATTTATTTATTTCCACCCTCTGGATTACTGTTCATTGTTTCATCTTATCTATCTTATTGCTCTACCAGTTTTATTGTTATCCAGTATTTCTATTCTTACTTTGTGGTTTGTTTTTATTGCCTTAATGCATATTTATTGCTGACTTACCCCGCGTTTATTTCTTGGATTTGGCACTCAACTCTCCTACCTTTTAACATCTGGCTTATTGTGGGTAGGAATATAATTGTGATCAGGTACTTAAAATGATTTTGATTGACCTCTAGAGTTGAGTTTGTTACAGTTTTATTTTATATACAAAAATAGAACTGCACGATTACATTTTAAAAAGATTAATCTGTGATCAACTCTTTAGTTGATTAATTGGAGCAGCCCTTATAGATATAGATATAGCTATATTGTAAAGGATAGTCAGCTTTTAATATGAGCAGAAAGTATCAGGAATGTGGGGTGTGACAGTCTGGCTCGCAGTGGTGACGTCACGGACCAGGAAGTAGAAACCAAAACAATGGATGGGTGGTTAAAGCTGAGTGCAACGGCACTCAGCATATTTATTAATAAACAAAATATTTAAACAAACCAACAAAACACAAAACAAAAGGGCACGAGGGCCAAACGAATAAACAAACAAACAAGTAAGTGTCGTGCTGGACAATCCAGCACGTTTTAGCAATTGTTTTTCGAATGTTGCTCGCTCTCTCCGCTCCCCGTACTCTCCTCTGTACACCCAACAACCTTGAGTGCAGAGAGCTGCAGGTTTATATACTCTGGCCGAGGGATTAACTAGTTGGTAATTATCTTATTATCCCTCGGCCAGAGTCTGCACGCGTTTGGTAAGGATGCATGACTGTCAGCTATTTAAATAATCAGTAGCTGATCAGCCATGCATCCTCACGGGGTTTTTAAATATAATAATAAAAGACACGGCGCTTTTACCCGCGCCGCAAACAAAAATACAAATAATAATAAATAGGGGCGGGACACTCCGCCACACATGCCCCCCCTTGTGCGCAGCACACATGGCCTTTTCGGCCACCTCCCCCCTTAGTCCCCAAAGTCCCGGTTAGCAGTCCCGGCGCAGGAACAGGGGCAGCAACGGACCAAAGGTGGCGGCCACGGTGGGATGTCCTCCTCCCACCCAAACAGCCGTAGCGTTCCAATGGCCCGCGCACCGGCCGGCTCCTCTGGCCAAAAAATTTTTGGGGGTGGTCTCCAGACCTGCCCCCCCTTCTTCATGTCCGGCAGCTCCCCTCCGTGGGGCTCCGGCCACCCTTTCTCCTGCAGCGAAATTGCTGTGGGGGAAGCTGGTCTCCTGACCTCCCCCCGCTTCTTCATGGCTGGCAGCTGCCCTCCGTGGGGCTCCGACCACATGATCTCCGGCCGCGAAAGTGCGGCTGGGGGAGCTGGTCTCCTGACCTCCCCCCCCTTTCTTCATGGCCGGCAGCTCCCCTCCGTGGGACTCCGACCACATGATCTCCGGCCGCGAAAGTGCGGCTGGGGGAGCTGGTCTCCGGACCTCTCCCCCTTTCTTCATGGCCGTCCGTTCCCCTCCGTAGGGCTCCGGCCATAGTGTAGTGACCCCAGGCGAAGCAGGATCCCTGGCGACCCCAGGTGAAGCAGGATCCCTGGCGACCCCAGGCAAAGCAGGATCCCTGGCGACCCCAGGCGACGGCAGCGGACCCTCGGGAGGCGACGACAGCGGACCCTCGGGAGGCGACGGCAGCGGACCCTCGGGAGGCAACGGCAGCGGACCTTCGGGAGGCGACGGCAGCGGACCCTCGGGATGCGACGGCAGCAGCAGCGGACCCTCGGGGGGTGATGGCAGCAGCAGCAGCGGACCCTCGGGAGGTGAACTCGGGAGGGGAGCCCCTGGCCATGGAGGCGGCAGCGGGAGCTCCACTTCTCCCTTGTTCCCTGTAGCTAGTGGCTCTCCAGGCGATGTGGAGCAACAGGCAGCCCCAGGTGATGCAGAGCAACAGGCAGCCCCAGGCGATGCGGAGCAACAGGCAGCCCCAGGCGATGTGGAGCAACAGGCAGCCCCAGGCGATGCGGAGCAGGCATCCCTGGGTGATGCGAGGCAGGGCAGGAGCAGTCTTTCCCATGACGGTGGATGTGGAACCAGCAGGTATTCACCCTCTGCTGATGGAGGTGGGAGGGGAAAGCAGTCCTCCCACAACGGCTGAGGCGGAACCAGCAGGTATTCACCCTCTGCTGGTGGAGCTGGGAGTGGCAAGCAGTCCTCCCACGGCGGCTGAGGCGGAACCAGCAGGTATTCACCCTCTGCTGGTGGAGGTGGGAGGGGCAAACAGTCCTCCCACGGCGTTTGAGGCAGAACCAGCAGGCATTCACCCTCTGCTGGTGGAGGTGGGAGGGGCAAGCAGTCTTCCCACGACGGTGGAGGCGGAACCAGCAGGCATTCATCCTCTGCTGGTGGAGGTGGCGGAGGCAGAGGCAGCTCTTGCTGCTCTGCTCCTGGTGATGGTGGAGACAGAAGCAGCTCCTGCTGTTCTGCTCCTGGTGGTGGTGGAGACAGAGGCAGCTCCTGCTGCTCTGCTCCTGACGGTGGTGGAGACAGAGGCAGCTCCTGCTGCTCTGCTCCTGGTGGTGGAGACAGTGGCGAGGGCTCCCCACCCCCTAACGCTGGAGACGGCAGCCATGGCTCCTCTCCCTCGGGCGTTGGAGACGGCAGCACTGGCTCCTCTCCCTCAGGCGCTGGAGATGGCAGCAATGGCTCCTCTCCCTCGCGCGCTGGAGACGGCAGCAATGGCTCCTCTCCCTCGGGCGCTGGAGACGGCAGCGATGGCTCCTCTCCCTCAGGCGTTGGAGATGGCAGCGATGGCTCTTCTCCCTCTGGCGCTGGAGAAGGCAGCGATGGCTCCTCTCCCTCTGGCGCTGGAGACGGCAGCGATGGCTCCTCTCCCTCTGGCGCTGGAGAAGGCAGCGATGGCTCCTCTCCCTCTGGCGCTGGAGACAGCAGCGATGGCTCCTCTCCCTCGGGCGCTGGAGACGGCAGCGATGGCTCCTCTCCCTCTGGCGCTGGAGACGGCAGCGATGGCTCCTCTCCCTCTGGCGCTGGAGACGGCAGCGATGACCCCTCTCCCTCTGGCGCTGGAGAAGGCAGCGATGACTCTTCTCCCTCTGGCGCTGGAGACGGCAGCGACAGCTCCTCTCCCTTTGGCGCTGGAGATGGCAGCGATGGCTCCTCTCCCTTTGGCGCTGGAGACGGCAGCGATGGCTCCTCTCCCTTTGGCGCTGAAGACGGCAGCGATGGCTCCTCTCCCTTTGGCGCTGGAGACGGCAGCGATGACTCCTTCCCTCTGGCGCTGGAGACGGCAGCGATGGCTCCTCTCCCTCTGGCGCTGGAGACGGCAGCGATGACCCCTCTCCCTCTGGCGCTGGAAACAGCAGCGGGGCCCCTCCCATATCTGCAGCCAGCTGGTTGAGCACCATGGCTACGATGTCTGGGAGGGATGCTGGGTGGTGTTTCTGTTCCCAGGCCTCCCAGCGCTCCCCATTTCTTGCCCACAGGAGGTTGATCACAGCAGGGAGGGCGTCCACGATATCCCTCTCAGGCTCCGCCAGCCAGTCCCAGATCCCCTCTGAGGAGAGTGGACCAGTCCGCCTCGGAGGATGCAGAGGCAGCTCCTGCTCCTTTCCCTCGGACAGTGGTGGTGGAGGTGAAACCAGCAGGTATTCTTCCCCTGCTAGTGGAGCCATTGGCTGTGGACACTCCCCCCTCTTGGGCTGTGGACGGACCGACCCCTCATCCTCCTCCCAGATGGGCGCAGGATGTTCAGGCTCCTCCCTCACCTGCCATGGAGGGGGTTGGTCGGGTGCTACATGCCCAACCTCACCAACGGCGAAGCACCATTCCTCACCCCTCAGACAGGTGAGGCAGACGTCCAGCACAGCAGAGACCCGGCGGGACTTGCGACCAGCCCCGCGCTGTTGCACCTGCTGCTGCACCTGCTGCTGCTCTTTCCTCCTTCTTCCCATTATTTAATTTGAAAAAAAAAAAATGAACAAACAAAAAAAAACGCACTTTTCTGTCCTGGTCCGGCTCTTGGAGGCGTTGTTTATCCCTCTTCTGACACCATATGTGACAGTCTGGCTCGCAGTGGTGACGTCACGGACCAGGAAGTAGAAACCAAAACAATGGATGGGCGGTTAAAGCTGAGTGCAACGGCACTCAGCGTATTTATTAATAAACAAAATATTTAAACAAACCAACAAAACACAAAACAAAAGGGCACGAGGGCCAAACGAATAAACAAACAAACAAGTAAGTGTCGTGCTGGACAATCCAGCACGTTTTAGCAATTGTTTTTCGAATGTTGCTCGCTCTCTCCGCTCCCCGTACTCTCCTCTGTACACCCAACAACCTTGAGTGCAGAGAGCTGCAGGTTTATATACTCTGGCCGAGGGATTAACTAGTTGGTAATTATCTTATTATCCCTCGGCCAGAGTCTGCACGCGTTTGGTAAGGATGCATGACTGTCAGCTAGTTAAATAATCAGTAGCTGATCAGCCATGCATCCTCACAGGGTTTTTAAATATAATAATAAAAGACACGGCGCTTTTACCCGCGCCACAAACAAAAATACAAATAATAATAAATAGGGGCGGGACACTCCGCCACATGGGGATACTGGTATTTTGCCCTCATATGGGAAAAAAAACATGAAAATTATTGTCTCTAGTGACAGTTAAAACTACAAAACTTCAGTCAGGTGACCTGGTAGTAGGGGAGCTGGAGGATCAGAAGGATCCACGTAGTGTACAGGTGTGGGTGTAAAGGGCAATGTGTGCAAACATGTGCTCTATATTTATGAGTTCTGAAGATAAAAGAAATGAGGATTAATATTGCCAACTATAAAGTCTGGAGTCCAAACGACGCAAACAAAAGTGCTGGGGAAAAGTGTTTTATAGTGCGTAAACGAAAGCGTTGTTGTACAGCTGACTGTGGGGCATGCAGAGCCCAATATGAGACTGGACTATTTTTAAATACTCACCAGTGTTTTGTTTAATTTGAGCGTGGCTATTAGGCCTGTAGGCTGCACATCAGTACATACCACAAGTAGAGGGCGCTCTTCTAACCTGGAAGAGAGAATAAAGAGATCAGTACTGAACTAAAAGCAGTGAGCCAAGTCAACGTGCAGTCCAAGCAATCTCGTTTACTTAACTGATACTGCTGGAACACTTCTTCCCTGTGGGGGGGGGGGGGGGGGGGACCATACTTACCAACCGACGGACTTACCTTTCAACCTGTAAAAGAATACAAATACAGTTACTGAACCTGTTCCTGTATGAATATAAATTAACTACAATACTAATACTCACCTGTGACCAGCAAACCCTCTTCTGTGTTAAATGCAGCCCCTAACCACTGCCAGCCCAAATACTGAACTTTTGTGGACTGTGGTAAATTTACCACGCATTACTACAGTGACAGTTTTGTGAATACAATCTGCCTGTTTTTACCTGCTCGGAGGGTAGCTCCTGCAGGGCTAGTTAGGGAAAAAGAAGAACAGTTTAGACAGAGCCCAGAGGGCAGGTTTTCTTTCATTCTTTTTGGAAACATGATTCACTATTATAATTAATAAAACTTACCAGTTCATTGTACTGCTGTGCTCTCTCAGGATGCCAGATTGGCTACCATACCAAACAACCGAACACAAATAGTTCACAATATATATATTGATCAGAATCTTCAAAATCTTGTGATCACAACAACTCAAAGTAAACTATACATGAGCAGCTAATATGAAGTGCTGTACTAGCTAATCCATCATATTTACACAGTGGTTCTCAAAAGGTGGGTGCGTGAGAAGTGTCCCAAAAAAAAAATATATATATATTTTTTATTTTATTTTTTTATTTAAAATGTATATGTGACATGACGTTCTGTAGATGGCGCAGGTTGATTCTGTGGTAGTATTAAAGCAGGTTGATTCTATGGTAGTATAAACCCCCCCCCAAAAAAAGTGCAAAATGTCTAAGTGTATACAAATCAGGCCTTAGAAATTCTGGCGTGTGATTGGTTAAAACCCTATCACATGACCAAAAATAGCTCCAACTATTGCCCCCATGATGCTGTTTACAGTCAATAGTTTTTTTTTTTACAAAGTCCCTCAGATTACGTCATCATGCTGAACATCCTTCCTTTCTAATGAATTACAAAATATACTACAAAACAAAGATGCTGCAAACACTGAAATCATCATACAAACGTTGCTTTCAATGTTTTCTGGCTTCCTAAAATTCAAACAAATCCAACTCGACAATGTAAATAAATACGACGTTCACAAACTCAACTGCAGTGAGAAAGTCAGACATACAGTACTATGCAGTGGTAGAATTGGAAAAAAAAATCACTGGGGGAACCCTAGGTGGATGTTTATTCCTGAGTGAAGTGAAAATGCTAGGGGTCGAGACACCCCAATTTTAAGGTTTGTTAAGTGCTTATAAGAGAAGATTCAGAGGTGCTTCTTTATAACGTCCCTTTAATACAAAGCAATGAAACGTTTAAAGGCAACATAGTAAATATGTCCATTAAGAAAAAATTAAAATTTGTTTTAAATTTCTACTTTTAATATAGAAAAATTATAGAAAAAAAACTTGTTTTCTTTATACAAATGCAGCTGATCAAAATGCTTAACATTGTTCACTTGTTAAACAAGGCAGTCTAAAATACCATTTTCAGATTGCAGTCTCATTGTGAATAGAATCCCAAGTTGTTCTTTTTAACATTTTAAAGCATACAAATTAATAATTAAAACAAATGTAACAATGTGTTCAAATTATCCTGTCTGTCTCATTTAAGGAGAGACCATATATCCTTGGTGTCAAGTTCCTCTTTATGCTCCCTCTCCTTGCATGCTTTGTGTTCTGCACTCCTTTTCCCCTGTAGCAACCAAGCTCTGACAGAACTCAGTGGCTGAGTTAATGGTGGACAATTATAATTCAGGAAGAGAAGATGACTCACTCTTGGGATACTAAGAGAGTTCCTAATTGGTGTGAGAGTGTTATTCATTGAGCTGAAGCCTCTCTCACACTCAGCTGTGGAAACTGTTACAATCTCTAGTGTTTTGATGTCTGCTGGGAGCTTCTTTCCTCCATTGTCGCTGTACTCTCTGAATCCTCCAACAATCTCCTGCATAGTGAGATCACCTCACTTTCACCGTACAGAATGCCAAGGTCATCTGGCCTGTATCGGGGGTATATAGTCTTGCAAGCAGCTCCTCATATTCAGAAACACTTCCAAATGACGTTGATGAAACACGCGATGATGATGTTGTCATTAGTCTGCTCTTCAGTGAGATTGCCAATTTTAGAAAAAAATGTTTGCTGTTGATTTCCACATCTCCTTTTCTTCCTTTGTGAAGAGCAACACCCTGAAATTCCAATTTCTTTACGGCTTTTCTTTTTCATTCCAATTACTTTACAGTAGCAAATCTTGTGAATTCTGCTTCTCTTCCACTGCCCAGTGCTTCAGAAAAATTGATCTTGCGACACAAATGTATGAGCCTCAGGGAACGTGAAGGAGTCATCCTGGAGTTCAGTGCCAGTTCAGCCAACTTATTTAAGGCATCTCTTATCAATCCTATGTTTTTTACAAATGCTGTTGCAGTCAGAACACCTCTGTATTTGCTATTTTCTTTGCTGTCTCTGCTTTGGTCTGCTGCAGCTGCATTTAAGTGAGCATGCAGGATAAAGAAGCCAGACAGCTGTGCGATCACTGGATGCAAACCACCAGATGCCAAGATCTCTGCCAAGCGTCAAGATGATTGCCAAGTCTCCTGCCCAGAAATGCAATTCACGCTGTTTTTTTGGCGAAGCGTGGTAGAGAACATACAGCTTGTCCATTTAAGCTTTGAAAATGATTTATTCCAAATATATCTCTTTTATAATGTCACCCACAGCAAGCTCCACTCTATGGTTACAGGAGTGTCTGGGTACAATACTGCTCCTCTTAGTTGTGTTGCAAGTCCAGAGACATGGCCTGTCATTGTGGCTGCTCCGTTGGTAGTAAAAGATATTCAGTTCCTTTTTAAGAACTCATCAGCAAAAATAGTGAAAGAGATATTTTAGAAGCTCTTGTGTAATTGCATTGGAAGTAGTGTTTTCTAATTTTAACAAATCAAAAAATACTGTAGCTGGTTTCTCATTAAATGCACATCAAACACATACAATTAACACTGACTGATGACTAACTGTTGTACATTCATCGACAAGCACACTAAATTTAAGGTCTTTCTCTATTATATGTTTTACTATTTTTTTTGTTCATTTCAGTTCCAATAAAATCATAGATATCTGCACATGACTTCCTTGACTGGAGCACTCATCCCAGGTCAATTCCATTTCCTGAGTTGGCAAATCTGTGAATAGATGTTGAGTCTTCCCAATCATATAGGTAGTTAGAAATATTTTGCAAGTTTTTTCTTCATGTTCAGCCTGCTGTTTCAGAACATGCAACTCCAAAAGCCCCTCCTTGGCTTGCATCATGATATTTTCTGCGTCCTGGTGTGCTTGGCTCTCCCTGTGTTCCCATATCTTTTTTCTAAGTGCTGTTTGTTGGGTTTTCTTATTTTATGCATTACTACTGATCTTACCTTCAGCCCATTCCTGCATATGTTAATAAAAACCCAGCCTCCCTACACTACTACAGATGTCACATCCTAGTTTTCCATTTTTAATTTTGAGCCATGGTTTTTTTTCTTTAAAATATTTTCCCTGTCCAACAACTTGGTAATTCTCTCACTTCACTACAAAACTCTGACTCCATGCTACTCTCCTCTAACAACTGTTCCTATATTACATATTGAAAACATCTAATATATATATATATATATATATATATATATATACAGACGTGCTCAAATTTGTTGGTACCCCTCCACAAAAAACGAAGAATGCACAATTTTCTCTGAAATAACTTGAAACTGGCAAAAGTAATTGGCATCCACCATTGTTTATTCCATATTTAATATAAATCAGACTTTGCTTTTGATTTTTTATTCAACATAATATTGTAAATAAGAAAACAAATGAAAATGGCATGGACAAAAATGATAGGACCGCTAACCTAATATTTTGTTGCACAACCTTTAGAGGCAATCACTGCAATCAAACGTTTTCTGTAGCTCTCAATGAGACTTCTGCACCTGTTAACAGGTAGTTTGGCCCACTCTTCCTGAGCAAACTGCTCCAGCTGTCTCAGGTTTGATGGGTGCCTTCTCCAGACTGCAAGTTTCAGCTCTTTCCATAGATGTTTGATAGGATTCAGATCAGGACTCTTCAGAATAGTCCAATGTTTTGTTCTTATCCATTCTTGGGTGCTTTTAGCTGTGTGTTTTGGGTCATTATCCTGTTGGAGGACCCATGACCTGCGACTGAGACAGAGCTTTCTGACACTTGCAGTACGTTTAGCTTCAGAATGCCTTGATAGTCTTGAGATTTCATTGTGCCCTGCACAGATTCAAGGCATCCTGTGCCAGGCGCAGCAAAGCAGCCCCAAAACATAACAAGCCTCCTCCATGTTTCACTGTAGGTGACTTGCCAAAAAGCTCCAGTTTTGACTCATCTGTCCAAAGGACATTCTCCCAGAAGGATTGTGGCTTGTCAATATGCATTTTAGCAAATTCCAGTCTGGCTTTTTTATGTTTTTCTTTCAAAAGTGGAGTCCTCCTGGGTCTTCTTCCATGGAGCCCACTTTCACTCAAAAAGCAACGGATGGTGCGATCAGAAACTGACGTACCTTCACCTTGGAGTTCAGCTTGTATCTCTTTGGCAGTTATCCTTGGTTCTTTTTCTCCCATTCGCACTATCCTTCTGTTCACTCTAGGGTCGATTTTCCTCTTGCGGCCGCGCCCAGGGAGGTTGGCTACAGTTCCATGGACCTTAAACTTCTTAATAATATTTGCAACTGTTGTCACAGGAACATCAAGCTGCTTGGAGATGGTCTTGTAGCCTTTACCTTTACCATGCTTGTCTATTATTTTCTTTCTGATCTCCTCAGACAACTCTCTCCTTTGATTTCTCTGGTCCATGTTCAGTGTGGTGCACACAATGATACCAAACAGCACAGTGACTACTTTTCTCCATTTAAATAGGCTGAATGACTGATTACAAGATTGGAGACATGTGTGATACTAATTAAAGAAACTAATTAGTTTGAAATATCACTATAATCCAATTATTTATTATCTTTTCTAAGGGGTACCAACAAATGTGTCCAGGCCATTTTAGAATATCTTTGTAGAATAAGCAATAATTCATCTCTTTTCACAGCTTCTTTGCTTTATTCTATGACATACCAAAGGCATGCAAGTATACATGATAAAATAGCTTTTAATTTCATCACTTTTCAGGAGGAATGAAGCATTATTTCAATGAGCTGTAAGGGTACCAACAAATTTGAGCATGTCTGTATATATATATATATATATACATACACACACACACACACACACACACACACACACACACACACACACACACACACATACTTGTATTGTACTTGGTAGCAAGGACCCTGTGAACTCCAGTTCACCTAAATTTTAGGGAAAGGAGGGGTGGAAGATAGTGAACCATGAGCTCACATTCAATTCATTTTTAAAAGGGAGTCACTGGTACCTTCTGAAATATATTATTCACACAAAGATAAGAGCTGTCAAAACAGAGCAAATAATTCGATTTAATTAGGTCTTCTGACATAAGAAGCAAAACAAAAACTCTATAAAAACTGAGGTAAAATACAAGTCAAGTATCACTCGACTTGCTAACTACAAGTTGTGTGGTCCATGCTGTGAGGTTCTCTGAAAAAGCTGGTTGCCATTTGATGATATTCAGAAGTCTGCCTCTGAAGACAGCTCTTGTTTTTATGTTGTATTCTACAACTACACTTCCATATAGTGGAAGGCAAGAACAATTTTAAATTTATATCTCATTTAATTATATTGCTATAAGGTATAGGAATTATATTTTAGCTTTGGAGAGTGATATATTGTATGTTTCAGGATTTAGAGGTGGGTGCTTTAGCGGTTTGCATGTCTAGCCTAAAGGCTGGGTATGTGATCACCATACCTGTATTACTGTGTTGAAGTATCAATGCTGTTAAACCTGTAAAGGCACTGGAATCACCCAGGCTGCCTATTGCTTGGGATTTGCTGTGGCCTGCAACCACCCAATCCATTTTTTAATTTTTTTATTTAGTAGTCGGCAATTGATTTTACCCCGTTTTTCTCCCAATTTGAAATATGCAATTGTATTTTAGGCTCAGCTCACCGCTACCACCCCTGCACCGACGAGTGGTGAAGACGAACACACGCTGTCCTCCAAAGCATGTGCCATCAGCTGACCGCTTCTTTTCACTCTGCAGGTCTGCCATGCAGCCAACCCAGAGCTACAGCGTCGGAGAACAACGCAGCTCTGGGCAGCTTACAGGCAAGCCCGCAGGCGCCCGGCCAGTCTACAGGGGTTGCTGGTGCGCGGTGAGCCGAGGACACCCTGGCTGACCTAAGCCCTCCCAGGTGGCGCTCGGCCATTTGTGCGCCGCCCCCTGGGAACTCCCATCCACGGTCGGCAGTGGAATAGCCTAGACTCGAACCGGCGACCTCCAGAGTAAAGGGCGCATCCTGCAATCCATGCAGAGCGCCTTTACCGGATGAGCCACTCGGGAGCCCCCCTTGATCCATTTTTAAGCATCTAATAAACAGAAGGAGCACTATTACTGCTCTGATTCATTAAAACTTCAAATGAAATAAGTATGTGATTTTCTTGATTATTAAAAAGTTGTCTGGACATATTGTAAGCCTAGCGCACGAACAATCCACTTACAGGAGTTTAAAACATCTCTGTCCTCCTTAAACGTCTCCCCTGAGTTTAACAGTGTGCTCAGAGCAATAAAAGAAGTACTGTATGTGCAAATCTGACAATATACTTTAAAATATATTTGACAATGTTTCTTGTAGCATAAATAAAATACCTACTCCCTGATTTGGCCCTGTGTGGCGGAGGGTCCCGCCCCTATTTATTATTATTTGTATTATTATTTGTATTATTGTTTGCGGCGCGGATAACAGCGTTGCATATTTCTTATTATTTATAATTTAAAACCTGTGAGGATGCGTGACTGATCAGCTACTGATTACTAGCTGACAGTCACGCATACTTACCAAACGCGTGCAGACTGTGGCCGAGGGGTAATAAGATAATTAATAGCTAGTTAACCCCTCAGCCAGAGTATAAGAACCTGCAGCTGTCCATGCTGCGGGGTGGAGTGTACAGAGGAGAGTACGGGGAGCGGAGAGAGAGAGAGGAGACAGAAAATAACAATTGCTAAAACGTGCGTTCAGTTTCACCCGCCCATCCATTGTTGTGATTCAGTCACTTCCTGGTCCGTGACGTCACCACACCTCACCACTGCGAGCCATCCTGCCACATATGGTGTCCTGCGTGGGACAAACAACGCCTCCAGGAACCGGACCAGGAACAGCAAAGGGAGTTTTATTTGTGCTTGTTTTTTTCAAAAAGTGTTTTTTTGTGAAGGGGAAAAAAAAAATAATGGGATGGAAGGAAGACCGAGAGGTGAAGGACAGGGAGGAGGAGTGTCTCCTAATGGCCAGAAACCCAGGGAGATATAGCCAGCCATCGGAGTTGTGCCCCCTCTGCGACCAGAAGCATCGATTTCCCAACTGTCCCTTCCGCTATTATGAAGAGGAGGAACTAGCGCTCAGAAGGGGGGAGCATCCAGTGCCCAGAAGGGGGGAGCCCGAGCATCCAGCACCCAGAAGAGGGGAGCGCGAGCATCCAGAGCCCAGAGGGGGGGAGCGCGAGCATCCAGCACCCAGAAGGGGGGAGCGTGAGCATCCAGCGCCCAGAGGGGGGGAGCCCGTGCATCCAGCGCCCAGAGGGGGGGAGCCCGTGCATCCAGCGCCCAGAGGGGGGGAGCCCGTGCATCCAGCGCCCAGATGGGGGGAGCCTGTGCATTTAGCGCCCTGGCCTCCAGCAGCAGAGGAAGAATACCTGCTGCCTCTGCCTCCACCACCAGGAGCAGAGCAGCAGGATCTGCCTCTGCCTCAGCCACCTCCACCAGCAGAGGGTGAATGCCTTCTGGTTCCGTCTCCACCGTCGTGGGAGGACTGCTTGCCCCTCCCACCTCCACCAGCAGAGGGTGAATACCTGCTGGTTCCGCCTCAACTGCCGTGGGAGGACTGCTTGCCGCTCCCAGCTCCACCAGCAGAGGGTGAATACCTGCTGGTTCCGCCTCAACTGCCGTGGGAGGACTGCTTGCCGCTCCTAGCTCCACCAGCAGAGGGTGAATGTCTGCTGGTTCCACCTCAACCGCCGTGGGAGGATTGCTTGCCGCTCCCAGCTCCACCAGCAGAGGGTTAATGCCTGCTGGTTCCGCCTCCACCGTCGTGGGAGAACTGCTTGCCCCTCCCACCTCCACCAGCAGAGGGTGAATGCCTACTGGTTCTGCCTCAACCGCCGTGGGAGGACTGCTTGCCCCTCCCACCTCCACCAGCAGAGGGTGAATACCTGCTGGTTCCGCCTCAAATGCCGTGGGAGGACTGCTTGCCGCTCCCAGCTCCACCAGCAGAGGGTGAATACCTGCTGGTTCCGCCTCAACTGCCGTGGGAGGACTGCTTGCCGCTCCTAGCTCCACCAGCAGAGGGTGAATGTCTGCTGGTTCCACCTCAACCGCCGTGGGAGGATTGCTTGCCCCTCCCACCTCCACCAGCAGAGGGTGAATACCTGCTGGTTCCATCTCCACCTCCACCAGCAGAGGGTGAATACCTGCTGGTTCCATCTTCACCTCCACCAGCAGAGGGTGAATACCTGCTGGTTCCACATCCACTGTCATGGGAAGGACTGCTCCTGCCCTGCCTCGCACCGCCCAAGGATGCCTGTTGCTCCGCATCGCCCAAGGATGCCTGTTGCTCTGCATCGCCTGGGGCTGCCTATTGCTCCGCATCGCCTGGAGAGCCACCAGTTACAGGGTACGAGGGAGAAGTGGAGCTCCCGCTGCCGCCTCCATGGCCAGGGGCTCCCCTCCGAGTTCGCCTCCCGAGGGTCCGCTGCTGCTGCCGTCGCCTCCCGAGGGTCCGCT
Source organism: Acipenser ruthenus (assembly GCF_902713425.1). Lineage (NCBI taxonomy): Eukaryota > Metazoa > Chordata > Actinopteri > Acipenseriformes > Acipenseridae > Acipenser > Acipenser ruthenus. The sequence goes on from NC_081192.1 coordinate 59,214,669, forward strand.
GCTGCTGCCGTCGCCTCCCGAGGGTCTGCTGCTGCTGCCATCGCCTCCCGAGGGTCCGCTGCTGCTGCCGTCACCTCCCGAGGGTCCTGCTTTGCCTGGGGTCGCTACCAGTCCTGCCATGCGACAGGAAATACTGTGGCTGGAACCCCATGAAGTGGAGCTGCCGGCCACGAAGAAGGGGGGGGAGGTCAGAAGACCATCTCCCCCAGCCGCACTTTCGCGGCAGGAAATACTGTGGCTGGAGCCCCATAAAGGGCAGCTGCCAGCCATGAAGAAGGGGGGGAGGTCAGGAGACCAGCTCCCCCCGCAGTAATTTCGCTGCAGGAGAAAGGGTGGCCAGAGCCCCACGGAGGGAAGCTGCCGGCCATGAAGAAGGGGGGGCAGGTCTGGAGACCACCCCCCAAATTTTTTTGGCCAGAGGAGCTGGCCTGTGCGTGGTCCACTGGGACGCTACAGTTGTTGGGGTGGGAGGAGGACATCCCGCCGTGGCCGCCCCCACAGACACCTTGCTTCCCCTGTTCCTGGGCCGGGACTGCTAGCCGGGACTTTAGGGAATAAGGGGGGGAGGTGGCCTAAAAGTCCATGTGTGCTGCGCACAAGGGGGGGCATGTGTGGCGGAGTGTCCCGCCCCTATTTATTATTATTTGTATTATTGTTAACAGCGCCACGTATTTCTTATTATTTATAATTTAAAACCCGTGAGGATGCGTGACTGATCAGCTACTGATTACTAGCTGACAGTCACGCATCCTTACCAAACGCGTGCAGACTGTGGCCGAGGGGTAATAAGATAATTAATAGATAGTTAACCCCTCGGCCAGAGTATAAGAACCTGCAGCTGTCCGTGCTGCGGGGTGGAGTGTACAGAGGAGAGTACGGGGAGTGGAGAGAGGAGACAGAAAATAACAATTGCTAAAACGTGCTGGATTAGCCAGCATGACACTTACTTGTTTGTCTGTTTATTCGTTTGGCCTCGTGCCCTTTGGTTTCTGTTTTGTTGTTTGTTTAAATCTTTTATTTTTGTTTTGTTTATTAATAAAATCAGCTGAACGCTATTGCGTTCAGTTTCACCCGCCCATCCATTGTTGTGTTTCAGTTACTTCCTGGTCCGTGACGTCACCACACCTCACCACTGCGAGCCATCCTGCCACACCATGGAATGCAATTTTGGAGCCATGCTTTGCGCCGTCTTTTAGGGCTAGCGCCAGTGTCGGCATAACTTTGGCGGCGTGGTATCATTAACATTTAGTTGTGAAGTGATTTTGATGCAGTACAAAGCCGGTGCTACGTGCTGCTTTTGCGTTTTGAAAAATCCATCTCTGATAGGTTGTTTCGGAGTGCAATCATCAATGCCAGGGGTAGAAGGAAGTGAAGCGGAGAAACAAGAGAAGAGGTCCTTAGACTTAGTATATATATCTATTTATATTTTATAAACCACATTTTTATCATTTTTTGTTTGTTTGTGTTTATAGAGAATGGAATATGCATCAGCATTCCTGAATCGAAGGGAGATAAGAAGGAGGTATCAAAATAGAGTTTTCTGAACTGTGTCTTTTTGTTTTTAAGCCTATCAGACAGAAAATGCATAAATTGTCTCTGACTAAGCAAGCAAATTATAGCTGATATCTGCCTGTATGGAGTGAAGCAACTGACAAAAATACTTGCGTAACAAAGATTTGTGCCTGTAAAAAGCATTCTGTATATATCCATATATATCCAAATGTATAAATACAACTCAAAAATAGGAGTACAACTCATTTTTGACAGTTATTTCACACTCTCAAAAAAGGTCGCTCAGGCAGCCACAGCCGAATGTCGATGAGATCAATGACTATTTAAACGCATGTGCAGGTTGCCACTTGCAGTCTAGTGTAGGGAGAGCTGCATTTCAGTTGCACGGTTTACATTTTCAGCTGGACATTTACTTGTTATGTTCCGTCTTCTCTTTTACACAAAATAATACAAGCGTAGCATTGTTTTTTGAACGTGAACTTTATTTATATGTTTTCATGTAGCTCACATGTTTAGGCTGATAACCCAATTTTTCTGTCTACTCTTTCTCTTTTCATATCCCACCCATTTCCTGTACATCTATTAATGCCCAATTATTATTATTATTATTTATTTCTTAGCAGATGCCCTTATCCAGGGCAACATACAATTGTTACAAGATATCACATTATACATTATTTCACATTAAACAGAGATCACAGTATTTTTTTTATATACAATTACCCATTTATCTAGTTGGGTTTTTACTGGAGCAATCTAGGTAAAGTACCTTGCTCAAGGGTACAGCAGCAGTGTCCCCCACCTGGGATTGAACCCACGACCCTCCAGTCAAGAGTCCAGAGCCCTAACCACTACTCCACACTGCTGCCCATATGCGTTCTACTTCTTGAAAGGCTAGGCAAATTATTAAACATTACAGTACTGTTCCACCATTTTATTATTATATTGTATTGTGGAAGGATGGTGGGCAATTCACTGACACACACGGGAGACATTTGTTTTATTTGAAAACACTGCACTTTTTTAGATGTTTTTTTCTTTTAGCCCGCAGAGGGCGCTGTTGTCCGTGGCCTGAGTACCGGCAACGGTACACAGGAATACCAATACTGGTAAACAGTTAAAAGCTGGTGCACTCACAGGTGTTCAAAATAATAATGAAAACAAAAGGGCGAAATGAAAAGGGATAATAAAACACAGTAATAAAACTACAAAACAAAAGTGCCGCTATGCCGGTCAGAACAGGCCTCCGACCTACGCTCAGCTACACTGGGGTGGCCAGAGTTCCCCGTATAACTACACACGTCCCCTCGGGTATGTAATTATATTTTTTACTTTTTGGTTTCTTTTAAGGCAGGCTGTCTCACTCAGCTGTGGTTACCTGGTCTTTGTTTACATTGAGGTCTTCCACCAGCGTCACTGGGTTTCCTCTCTCCGGCCACCCGATGCATAACCAAGCGCAGTACTTATGGACCGAGCAATCCCCCTAGGCCTGCCTCAGCCACTCAGAGAGAGGGAAAGCCAACACACCCTCTTCCTCACCTCTCTGCGTCACTGCCATGACTGACAGGTAGATCTACGAGGCTGCTGCCCCCTTCCTGCAGTATCACACATGCGCCAGATAGTCAGCACAGATCTCCCCATTACATGTATATTAATGGTTTATTTTTTATAGCCATTGTTTTTAATTACCTCTGTGCAACACATTTTACTAGAATATATGTTACAAAGGAAAACAAATTCCAGCTTAACAAACGTTGCTATCGTGAATATTGCATTTGAATTGGTACATTGAGAGAACTGACATGTTTTTTGTAAAACACTTATTATTATTATTATTATTATTATTATTATTATTATTATTATTTACATTGTCTAAAAAGCTGCATTAATTTAAGAGGCTCCATTTAGGCCAGAATTCAAACTGACACCTCATACGCTAAATACCAAAATGTCATAAACTTCTTTGTGAAACCTCATACACTATACTGTGAAATTGCAAGCACTACATCATTTGAAAAGATTATTTATTTCTTCATATTTTTTATTTTTTTTAAAAAAGCAGCTAAGCAAGCACAGAAGAGTTGCGGCTAGATGCATTCCTCAGTGTGTATTCAAACAAAATATACAGTAGTCTGCATGTAATGAAACTCCTCCTAAGAGAACACTTCGCCTAAGAGAACACCCTTGTGCTGAAACTGATTTTTCCCCATTGTAAATGCACCACCTAAAAGAACAGGAACTTCGCTTAAAATAACACATTTTTGGCACCGATAGTGATCCGTTCACAACTGATACAGTACTGTTTTGTAACCTGATAACTCATCATCATTAAACTTAAATTCAAATGGTTTATTCAATCTTTTTATATGTGACTTGTCATCGCGGGAGAGTCTTGAGGCATACTGTCTGGTTTATTCAATCTTTCCAGAAATGGTGTCATATCATTGACTCGTTTTGTATTCTGATTTCCACGAGTGCACCTCTTCGCTACAAAATGGCATGTAAACAAACGGCAAAATGCACCTCTGTTTCTCTAGCTATAAAAAATTGGAAATTGTTCAAGCTCCTGAAAAAAAACTGAATCAGACACAAGTAGTCAAGCAATTTGGTGTTTTCCATTCTGGTGAGTTGCTTCACCATTCTGTTAAATATGTTTGCACATGTCTTGAATATTGATCATGTACAAGTATCCATAATTAATCTAATTATGCTGCTGTGCAGGGTTGCTGTGTTAATTTATTTTGACAGTTTATTAACATTAGTTTGTCTGTTGCTTTATTATAGTTTATTAACATGCACTTGACTATTGCTTTTCTCTTACTCATTCTGTTTGCTTCATATGTTGAAGCATGTGCATCATGACAAGTAATACATATTTATTTATTTGATTCATATTGTGTCTGGTGGTCTCTTTAGTTAATTCATCAATTCTTAAAGGGAAATACTAAACATTACATTATTTCTCAATGACTTCTGTTACAATTAATTATTACAATTGCAGAAATGGAACTTCATTTAAACCTGATGGAGATTCAGTTCGAAGCCTAAAGTATGTATCCATTTCATTTGTCACGATCACCACCCCTCCTTGGATTCTTAACCAATTCAATACAAAAGAATCTAAAGGAGCAGATGTCATGTCCCATTAGGTTAAAATGTCTCACTACTGATGATTTAGGGTCACAATTCCTTATAGCACTTTTGTGTCTTTTTGTTTTACCGAAGTGTAGCAGGGCGAGGTCTGTGCTGACTATCTGACGCATGCAATTATCCTGAAAGGGGGGATCGGGAGCCCCGTGGGATCTGCCTGTCAATCATGACAATGACACAGAGAGGTTGGGTGTGGGTGTGTCGTCTTACTCTCCCTCTAAGTGGTTGAGAGGCAGGTCTTGGGGGGTGTCGCTCAACCAATAACAATTACGCTTTGCTGTTCCCTCGGTCTGCCCTTTCTAGGAGAAACAACAGCGGGAGCTCTGTTTGGAAACCTGGATTTCGAAACAGAACGTCAGTGTCTGGAGGAAGAGAGAGGGGCAAGTAAGCCGATACTCATTATCTTATTACGTACCCGACTGCAACGTTGTCAGTTTAGCTGGGGAATACTGGGCAACCCCCCCTGAGGGATCAACATAGTATCTCTGAAACCCGAGCCGTACCAGAGAGCGGAGGCAGCGGGACACTGCAAAGAGTTTTGTTATTGTGTTTTATTTTCCTTTTTGCTTTCGCTTTTTCAGCACCTGTGAGTGGAGCCCGAACTGTGTTCCTGGATATCATTGTTGGTAATAGCTGTGTGACCCAATTACTGTTGTCAGTACTTTGGCCGCAGCATAAGAGCGCCCTCTAAGGGAATTAATAAAACAGTTCACCCCAGAGGTGTTTCAAATAAACTTTCCAACTCCAGTGTCCAGTGAATTACCCACACCCTCCCACACCAAGTAACACAATCCACATGGACATTTCAATAAAAACACCACATATTTAATTTGAAGTGTTATTATTATTATTATTATTATTATTATTATTATTTATTTCTTAGCAGATGCCCTTATCCAGAGCGACTTAGAGTCATAAACAAAAATACATTTCAAGAATCACAGTACAAGTATTAATACAATTAAGAGCAAGATAAAATACAATGACTTTGGTTCTAGCAAGTACAACTATATGACAAAATACGATCCAATAACGGAGCAGATAACAGTGTCAGTGATAGGTACATCAGGATATAATCAAATACAAAATACTACAGATTAAATGACACTTGAAAGATTACAGTACTCTAAAGTACAGGATTAAATGCAGTAAAATAGGGAGCAGATAAGAGCAACTAAAGCGCATTTAAGGAAGGGTGATAAGTGTCCAGAGGGAAAAGAGGAGTTCTACAGGTGCTGTCTGTAGAGGTGAGTCTTGAGGAGGCACCGGAAGATGGTCAGGGACTCGGCAGTCCTGACATCAGTAGGAAGGTCATTCCAACACTGCGGGGCGAGTGTGGAGAAGGAGCGGGCTCTGGAGGCAGGGGAGCGTAGAGGAGGTAGAGCCAGTCTTCTAGTGCAGGAGGAGCGGAGAGGTCGAGTGGGGGTGTAGGGAGAGATGAGGGTCTGGAGGTAGCTGGGTGCAGTCTGGTCAAGGCATCTGTAGGCGAGTACAAGAGTCTTGAACTGGATGCGAGCGGTGATCGGGAGCCAGTGGAGTGAGCGGAGCAGTGGAGTTGCGTGGGAGAAGCGAGGCAGAGAGAACACCAGGCAAGCAGCGGAGTTCTGGATGAGCTGGAGCAGACAGGTGGGAGGCCAGCCAGGAGGGAGTTGCAGTAGACTAGGCGGGAGAGTACCAGGGCCTGGACCAGGAGCTGGGTGGCGTAGTTGGTGAGGAAGGGTCGGATTCTTCGTATGTTGCTCAGGAAGAATCGGCAAGTGCGTGCCAGAGCGGAGATGTGCTGGGAATAAGAGAGGCAGGGGTCCAGGGTGACTCCGAGGTTCTTAGCTGAGGAGGATGGAGAGAGTGTGGTAGATTCCAGGGGAACGGAGATAGGGAGATCAGAGGAAGAGGAGGAGGGAATGAAAAGGAGGTCAGATTTAGAGAGGTTGAGTTTGAGGTGATGCGAGTGCATCCAGGAGGAGACAGCAGACAGACAGGTGGGGAAGAAGAGGAAAATCTGAGCATCATCAGCATAGAAATGGTATGAGAAACCATAGGATGTGATGAGGGGGCCCAGGGAGCGGGTGTAGAGAGAGAACAGGAGAGGACCCAAGACTGATCCTTGGGGGACTCCTGCTGAGAGAGGGCGAGGTGTGGAGGTTGCTTCACACCAGGTTACCTGGTAAGTGCGGTTGGAGAGGTAGGAGGAGAACCAGGCCAGAGATTCCCAGGTCAGCGAGAGAGGATAGTAGAATAGAGTGATCGACAGTGTCAAAGGCAGCACAGAGGTCGAGGAGAATTAGGACAGAGGAGAGAGAGGCAGCTCGGGCAGAGTTTAGTGAGTTAGTGACAGACAGGAGGGCGGTTTCAGTGGAGTGACAGAGCGGAAGCCAGATTGGAGAGGGTCGAGCAGAGAGTGGTTGGACAGGAAAGCCCAGAGCTGGCGGTGTACAGCCTGCTCGAGGGTTCTGGAGAGGAAGGGTAGGAGGGAGACAGGACGGTAGCTCTAGAGGCAGGTGGGGTCGAGGGTAGGTTTTTTGAGGAGGGGAGTGATAGAGGCTTGTTTGAAGGCAGAGGGAAAGAGATCAGAAAGGAGAGAGGTGTTGAGAAGGGAGGAGATGAAGGGAAGTAGAGCAGGAGCAGCAGCTTGAAAGAGGTGAGTGGGGAGGGGGTCCAGGGCACACGTCGTGGGTTTGTGACCCTGGAGCAGGGAGGAGAGGTCAGAGTCTGAGAGGGGAGAGAAGGAGGGTGAGTTAGTAGGGGATGTAGTGGGTGTAGGGGTTGGAGCGGGATGGGGTGGGGGGGAGGGAGAGGTGTTAAAGAGTTTGCGGATATCTGAGATTTTAGAAGAGAAAAGGCAAAGTCATCAGAGGAGATAGAGGAGGGAGGAGGAGGGGAGGGTTTAGGAGGGAGGAGAAGGTAGAGAATAGTGGGTTGTTAGTGAAGGCTTGGATTATAGATTGGAAATAAGAAAATTTAGCAGAGGAGAGAGCAGAGGAGAAGGAGGAGAGAGCAGTAGAGGTCTAGGGCAGCAGGAAGTTTGGTTCTCTTCCATTTCTTTTCAGCAGATGGCAGTGTGGTTCTTGCTGAGCTGAGCACAGAGGAGAGCCAGGGTTGTGGAGGGGAGGGGCGAGCAGGTCGGGAGGTCAGGGGACAGAGGGAGTCGAGGGAGGAGGTGAGGGAGGAGAAGAGGGTGGAGGTAGCAGAGTCTACAGAGAGTTGGGAGCAGGAGTCGATAGGAGGGAGGTGAGAGAGTGGTGGAGGCAAGGACAGAGGGGGAGAGAGAGCGGAGGTTACAGTGAGAGGTGACAGTGGGGGTAGGAGGAGCAAGGAGAGAGGGGTAAAGATTAGTCACTTATTAACATGTTGCAATCTCGTTTGTACGTTCTGCTTGTAAATGAAATATTAACACTTGGACGATTTTAAAAGCCCATTTAGTTGTTTCACAGAAAAACACAGAAATTACATACTGTAACAGGGGAGATCTGGACTGACTATCTGGCACATACGTATTACTGCAGGTAGAGGGCAGCAGTCTCGTAGGATCTGCCTGTCGGTCATGGCGATGACACGGAGAGGTGGGGAAGAGGGTGTGTGTGCTTTCCCTCTGGCTGAGGGGCGGGCCTTGGGAGATTGCTCGGCCTATAAGAACTGCGCTTGGTTGTGCACTCGGGGGGCCGTGTTCGGGGAAATACAGTGGCGCTGGCAGAAGAGGCCAGAGTGAATCAAGGAGCAGGCGAGCCCGGCTGAGGGGACAGCCTTCCATAAAAACTAATTTTACAAAGTAATATAAATAAATACGTACCCGAGGGGACGTGTGTAGATATACGGGGAACCCTGGCCAACCCCAGTGTATAGGGACAACTAATTTATTTGGAATTTAGGAAATTATATGAGGCAAGAAATATGGAAACCAGGTCCCTGGGTATTTCATCATCATCATAATTAATAACTTTACTTTGCTTTTATGGTATGAAGTTAAAGCAATAGCCCTTGCTCTATAAAAACATACAAGCTTGATATCTAACCTGAGCGCTAACATGATTGATTGGTTAGACAGTTAACTAACAATATCACCATACAGTTTCCAAGTTAATTAGACACATGTTGAGTCATATTGTGTGGTGCGGCCATTATCCTCCCTAACATTAGCAACTTTTAATTACATAATTACCTCTAACATTAGTTTACAGTCATGTATGTGTTATTATTATCCAGTTGTATAATTTAAATAATAACAAAGAAGCCTCCTTGTTATGGAGTTAATGAAACCCTCAGGTGTCTAATACACGACTATTGTTATCAGCTTTGGATGAGTGTCTCTGAATAATACAAGAGACATGAAAAGAGCATTGGTCAGGGGAACGATAACCTTTAAATCCTACATATATTGTATCCAACATTGTTGGGTTGTAACAGCCAACATTTTTTTATATATTGTTTTTTATTTCCAGTTAATTTATTGTTATTGCATGTATTTTTATTTATTTATTTATTTTAAAGTTTTTTGGGGTTTTTTTTAGGTCAAAATGTAATTTTGCATTAAAACAAACAAAACCAAAGATGCACTGTTTTTTTGTTTATTACTGTTAACATAACAAATGTTGGACATTGTCTTTAATGGTTAGTGAGCATATATTTATAAAGTTACTTATAAAATCTAAAAAATGCTGAAAAAGCTCAGAAAACATATTGAACACAAAATTAAAAAAATGGGGTTACATTTGAGGGTACTGTAAATGAGACCAATACCTTGATTCCATGGACAGCCAACTCGAGTTAGTGTAAAAGGTGACGTTTCTATGCTTTTCCAAATTACCTGAGTTATCACGTGAGTTGGGCAGGAAACACTACTGATTTTCCCCAATAATACTTGTGAGTTAAAAGTCAAGACGTGAATTCGCTGCAAACGTCATTACAGTCAAATTGTCAACGATTTAAAAGACAAATCAGTGTAGGTATTCTTTCACATTTGTTTCACACAGTACATGTACCTCTGGCAGACTGGTATGCAGGACAGGGAAAGAAACGCTGGACACAGGAAATAGTGTGTCAGATGCCAAAGTGGATATGCGAATGGCAGTAATGAAGCCAATTTGCTTGAAAACATTAAAATTAGACCAGACATTTCCATCAAAGGATTTACAAAAATCTGGAATTGATCTGATGCGATCAGAAACCCAGAGGCAATGTAAAATGCGCCTGCTACTGACAAGACTGTTCATTTTTGTGTTCATTTTTTTATTATTATTTTTTACAAGGGTTTAATTAAGTAACAGACAAAATTGTTTATGCCCGACTTGTTAGAAAGCCTGTAACAAAAATGTTTGATTGTTATTGTTGATACAACGAATATTACTGAAGACAGTACCCACCGTGCAGTATTGCAAAGTCCATAAACAAAACATTAAAATAAATGAGTTCTGCATCGTATAAAACATATAATTTGATAGTGTGTTAATCAGTTTGAAATTATTTTGAAGAAAGCATTTTTGTTTCGGCTTTATTGTTAAAGTTTTCACACATGGCAATACTGTCCTACATGATGCTGATACTCTGATAATTTCTGATAATTTTTTACCCTGAGCCACATATTTGGAATATAATTAAAGTATCTTTCTTTCACCTTAGAAATATTGCCAAGGTGAGGCGCTTCCTTTCACAGCACAATGCTGAGAGACTGATGCATGCCTTCATATCTTCTAGGATTGATTACTTCAATGCCCTGTTCTCTGGAATTCCAAACTATGTTCTGTCACGATTGCAGCTTGTACACAATGCTGCAGCCAGGGTGCTAACCGAAACAAAAAAAGGGAGCACATTACCCCAGTGTTAGCAGCCCTCCACTTCCTCCCGGTGCTGTCCAGGATTGACTTTAAGGTCCTTCTTATCGCCTATAAAGCCTTAAACAGTTTGCCTCAAGCCTATTTGAAGAATCGAGCACGTACCTGGGTTATGTGGGGGGGGGGGGGGGATCACAGGGTCTTCTGGGGCGGCAGGCAGGAGGGGTTTATAATGGAGCTGCCACAGGTGCCACCGGCAGAGAGAGAAGCGCCAGGTATCACCCCCCCCATTAACTGTGCGTGTCTGTGTTGTGTTGCGTGCAACACTGACAGCTGAACGTTCTCATTCAAAACTGTGGCTCGAGCAGGGGGCGTGGCCACTGCACTGCGTGTTCTCTGTGTGTGTGTGTGTGTGTGTGTGTGATTGAGTGTTCTGTGTGTTGTGATTCTGTTAATGTTCTGTTGTTAGGTGCACTGGACCTGTTGTTAGCCTTCATTCCTGAACCGCGTGAAGCGCACTGTCCCACTGTGCAGTGGATACTGACAACATGAATTTTATGGGTTAAAATAGTCTGAAAAAGAAAATATAACTTTAGTGTTTATTTCTAAAAGATGGCTTGGTTTTACGTACATTTTCACAGTACAAAATGATTGAGTGTGTTGGGAATAAACCATGCCAGCTTGATCATAAATCCTCTATGATCTTTAAAATACATTTATTTTATTTGAGCTGCTAGCATACCTCTCTGTCGATCTCAGCTGTACTATTTAAGCAGTAAGTCTAAGTCATTTTAAGACTCAACCCCACACTATTAAATTTACCATAAGTATTTTATATTATTATTTATATTTACAAACACAAATATTTTTTTTAATGAATGTATTTGAACACGGTTTGTATTGAATGTCTGATTTTGGATTATATATATATATATATATATACAGCTCTGGAAAAAATAAGAGACCACTGCAAAATTATCAGTTTCTCTGGTTTTACTATTTATAGGTATATGTTTGGGTAAAATGAACATTTTTGTTTTATTCTATAAACTACTGACAACATTTCTCCCAAATTCCAAATAAAAATATTGTCATTTAGAGCATTTATTTGCAGAAAATGACAACTGGTCAAAATAACAAAAAAGATGCAGTGTTGTCAGACCTTGAATAATGCAAAGAAAATAAGTTCATATTCATTTTTAAACAACACAATACTAATGTTTTAACTTAGGAAGAGTTCAGAAATCAATATTTGGTGGAATAACCCTGATTTTCAAGCACAGCTTTCATGCGTCTTGGCATGCTCTCCACCAGTCTTTCACAATGATGTTGGGTGACTTTATGCCACTCCTGGCGCAAAAATTCAAGCAGCTCGGCTTTGTTTGATGGCTTGTGACCATCCATCTTCCTCTTGATCATATTCCAGAGGTTTTCAATGGGGTTCAGGTCTGGAGATTGGGCTGGCCATGACAGGGTCTTGATCTGGTGGTCCTCCATCCACACCTTGATTGACCTGGCTGTGTGGCATGGAGCATTGTCCTGCTGGAAAAACCAATCCTCAGAGTTGGGGAACATTGTCAGAGCAGAAGGAAGCAAGTTTTCTTCCAGTACAACCTTGTACTTGGCTTGATTCATGCGTCCTTCACAGACAAATCTGCCCGATTCCAGCCTTGCTGAAGCACTCCCAGATGAGTCCAATTTTTAGCTTTGCCCAACACCTGGTCATCTAATGGTTAGACGGAGACCTGGAGAGGCCTACAAGCCACAGTGTCTCGCACCCACTGTGAAATGTGGTGGAGGATCGGTGATGATCTGGGGGTGCTTCAGCAAGGCTGGAATTGGGCAGCTTTGGCATGAATTTATAGAATAAAACAAAAATGTTCATTTTACCCAAACATATACCTATAAATAGTAAAACCAGAGAAACTGATAATTTTGCAGTGGTCTCTTAATTTTTCCAGAGCTGTATATATATATATATATATATATACATACATACATACAGGTAGAGAACAAAAAAAATGGAAACACCAATGTAAAGTCATTTAATAGGGCGTTGGGCCACTATGGTATCCCGCTCTGTGGAGTTCTCGGCGGACCGTTTTTGATGAAACTGGTTGCTCGCGCCCCAGGTTGAAATTTGCAGTCAATTGATCAACAGTTGCTCGCCTGTTTTGCCTTGCACTTCGAATTGATGCACGGATATCACGATCCTGGAGTATGCGCTTCCGCCCACTGTTGCCCTTTGCTGATGATGTCTTTCCCTCAGAGTTCCATGCTAACATCACCTACACCGTTGCTCGTGAAACATCAGCAAGTTGAGCTGTCTTGGTCACTGAAGCTCCTGCCAAACGCGCCCCAACAATCACCCCTCTTTCAAAGTCACTGAGGTCTCCTCTTGCAGCCATGCTAGCCATAATTATAGGCAACCAGGCCTGTCCAGCATTATTATACATGACCCTAAGCATGCTGGGATATTATTTGCTTAATTAAAGCATGAGCCACACCTGTGTGGAAGCCCTTGCTTTCAATATACTTGGTGCCCCTCATTTACCCAGGTGTTTCCATTTTTTTGTCCACTACCTGTGGTTATTTTTATTTATTTATTTTTATAAATTTAGTCATTGCCAATTATTTTTTATTATTTTCTCCCCAATTTGGAAATGGCCAATTATTATTTTTTTTTCACCGCTACCACCCCTCCGCTGACTCGTGAGGGCGAAGACGAACACACGCTGTCCTCCGAAGCGTGTGCCGTCGGCCGACCACTTTTTTCCACACTGCAAACTCACCATGCAGCCACCCAAGAGCTACAGCATCGGAGGACAACGCAGCTCTCGGGCAGCTTACAGGCAAGCCAGCAGGCGCTTTTTGCTCAGACTACAGGGGTCCCTGGTGCGCAGTGAGCCGAGCACACCCTGGCCGACCTAACCCTCCCTCCCCCCGGGCAGCGCTCGGCCAATTGAGCGCCGCCCCCTGGAAGCTCCCGTCCTCGTCGGTAAAGGAATAGCCTGGACTCGAACTCGCGACGACCAGACTATAGAGCGCATCCTGCACTCCACGTGGAGCACCTTTACTGGATGCGCCACTTGGGAGCCCCCTTACCTGTGGTTATTTTTGTCGGTCATTGACCAAATCCATACTATAAGTGTAACACATACAAACACATCTGAGCTTTTGTAAAGCCTGCTTATATAAAGCTGTACAAATCTAGATGTTCAGAGAATGTTAGGTCAGTTATCATACTGTAAAGTGGCAGGCATTTTATTTATTTATTTAATCTTTTGAAACCTCTAATAAGCTATTTTATTTAACAGTGGTCGGTTTCTTATTTTGACTTCTTCAAAAGAAAAAGCTAATCAAAAAATACAAATAAAATAACAACATTATAGTAGGGTTTGGCAAGTGGATTGTACATTATTTAATAAACGTAACTGTTCTGGTATGGTACATTGTTGCTATTTAAAATATATATATATATATATATATATATATATATATATATATATATATATATATATATATATATATATATATATATATATATATATATATATATATATTACCTCGCGCCACCTCGCCACTAGGAACAGCTGACCGTTGTTTTCTGTGTCGTTGCTATGTAACCATTTTGACAGTTTTCAAAACAAGTCATCTTTAAGCAGCAAAAAAAAGTCTTAAAATCTCACTTCTATCTACGTTATAGCTTGATTAAGCATTATCTTTGAATATGTAATTAGAATAAACCTTTTACTCACGCTAGGTGATGTTGTTATTTTTATAGTTATGTTATTATTTTGTGTTAGTCGATGTCAACGTAAATAAGCGGCATCGGAAGGCTTGTATGCTCAACGTTAGCTAACTAACTAGCGGGCTCATTTGCTCAGTCAAGTTAGTTTTCTACCTCTGTTAAATTATTAGCTTATGTCAAATCATGTATATGTAACACAATTCTGTGTAACGTTAACGCAGCCTCTTTTATACACCACCATCTATCTAGCTATAACGTTCATTTGTATCTACACTAGCTTCATTGTAGAAATGTATGTATGTTAGTCCAGCAGGTGTGTTATTTAACTTACTTATTTGTGTATTCTTCTCTGTTGTAGTTTCACACCCACCTTTTTTATTGCCACACGGCAAATAAATGTGCTAAAACCCAAAACGTCTTGTGTGGTGAAGAAGGAGGAGGGAGTTTAGCTGCCTGTCAACCTTGAGCAAGGACGATGCTCACCGGGTGACAGAACAGTGAAAAGATAGCTACCCGGCGGCTACAACTGGAGATACATAGCAGGGAAGTGAATAAACAAATAAACAAACTTAATAAATGGACATACACTATAGTTTTGTATCATATAATTATTAATATATTTATAGACCTGAACCTATCACATCAGAGGTGGCAGGAAGACCCTATCCAGCACACCTACAGCTTCAAAGAGGAACAGAACGAAGCACGCCGGAGCGGTGAGAGAATGGCAGATGAGTATTTCTACCCGCAAACGCATTTGCACATCCCCCTTAGCAACACAACACCACAAGCCCATCAGCATGAAGCACCAGGACCGATTAACTTCATCAAGTACCTGGCATGTCGAGAGTTAGTTAACACAGGCCCCTCACATTTCAAAGACGTTCCAGAGAGCTACAGGTCGTGGAAGTCCTCGTTCATCAACGCCATCAGAGGGTTGGAGCTGACAGCCAGTGAGGAGATGGACCTACTAGCTAAGTGGCTGGGCAATAAGTCTTCTGAACACGTAAGGCAGCTCAGAGCTGTACACATAAACCACCCCGCCAAAGGACTGAAGATGGTCTAGGAAAGGCTAGAGGAGTGCTTCGGCTCACCAGAGGTTGTCGAAGCTGCTCTGTTCAAGAGGATAGAGAGCTTCCCTAAAATCGTCAACAGAGACCATCTAAAGCTGAGAGAGCTAGGAGACCTGCTCATGGAGCTACAGTCAGCAAAAGAGGACGGAGGCCTACCAGGCTTCTCCTACCTGAACACAGCACGGGGAATCAATCCCATTGTAGAGAAGCTACGATTCAACCTTCAGGAGAAGTGGATGTGACAAGGCTCAAGATACAAAGAAGATCATAATGTGCCCTTTCCTCCCTTCTCCTCCTTTGTCAGCTTCATCTGCTGCGAAGCAAGGACAAGAAACAACCCAAGCTTTGTCCTCTCTACACCCAGTGCCAGCCTGTCCAACTCGGAGAAACCTGCTAATAGGTACAGTTATTCAAAAGCCCCCATCACTTCAAGACTGAAGTGTCCTCAACTTCGCACTCACATACAGACGACGGGACACATAGAAAACTGGAGGACCTTGATAGACAGTGTCCCATCCACAACAAACCCCACCCACTCAGAAAATGTCGGAGTTTCAGTGAAAGGCCTTTAGACGAATGTAAAGCCTACCTCAAGAAGAATGGTGTTTGCTTCAGGTGCTGTGCCTCTTCCACCCATCTAGCAAGAGACTGCAGGTCTGTAGTTAAATGTACAGAGTGTGAGAGCAGCAGCCACAACACTGTTCTCCACCCAGGCCCAGCACCTTGGACTGCAGGAGCCCACTCCCCTGCTTCAGAGCACGGAGGAGAACGAAATGTACTTCAACACCTGCAGTCACCGCTCAATGCACAGCAGTCTACGGTGCAGGCTTTAGCGCAAGATCCTGCTCAAAAATATGCCTAGTGAAGGTATATCCTAAAGGTCAAAAGCGGTGAAAATATACGCCATCCTCGACGACCAAAGCAACAGGTCATTGGCTAAGTCAGAGTTCTTCAAGCTGTTCAACATCCAAGGGAACGCCTCTCCTTACTCGCTAAGAACATGCGCAGGAGTAGTGGAAACGGCGGGTAGAAGAGCTAACGGCTACCAACTGGAGGCAATTGACGGGAAGATAAGTCTTGCACTCCCAACCCTCATTGAGTGTAACGAGATGTTTAACAACAGGGCAGAAATACCAACACCTGCTGCAGCTCTTCACCACTCACACCTGAAGTGTGTAGCAGATCAGATCCCAGAATTGGACCCTCAAGCGCAGATTCTTCTCCTGCTGGGCAGAGACATCTTAAGAGTTCACAAGGTGCGTAATCAGATCAACAGGCCTCACAATGCTCCCTACGCACAGAGACTTGGGTGGGTCGTAGTAGGCAACGTCTGCCTGGGCAACGCTCACAAGCCGCCAACGGTGAACACTTTCAACACCAGTATTCTAGAGAATGGACACCCCTCATTTTTCAGTCCATGCTCCAACCACATGCAGGTGAGGGAAAAAGCAGACAACAACATTAGCCGAAAAAGCCCTGTGACACATATTGTTGTCGACAGCTCCAAAGATACAGTTGATAGAGATGGCTTGGGACACACAGTCTTTCTCTGGACAAGAGACGATGACAAACTGGCCGACTCCATAGAAAATGAAGTCTTCTTAAAGATGATGGAGAGAGAGTTCCGGAAGGACGACGCAAACAGCTGGGTCGCCCCTCTGCCGTTCAGGGCTCCTAGGCACTGCTTACCAAACAACAGAGAGCAGGCCCTTAGTTGTCTCATATCATTGTGCCGCACAATGGAGAAGAAACCGGAAATGAAAGGTCACTTCATCAACTTCATGCAGGACATGCTCAACAACTATCATGCGGAGCTAGCACCCCCTCTAAAAGAAGGTGAGGAATGCTGGTATCTTCCAACGTTTGACGTTTATCACCCACAGAAACCTGGCCAAATCAGAGTGGTATTTGACTCCAGCACACAACTGCATGGCACCTCGCTAAATGATGTTCTACTAACCTGTCCCGACCTTAACAGCCTCCTAGGTGTGCTTATTCGCTTCAGGAAAGAACCGGTAGCTATCACAGCCGACATACAGCAGATGTTCTACTGCTTCAGCGTTAGAGAAGAAGAGAGAAACTTCCTACGGTTCCTGTGGTACCATGACAATAACATCAGCAAGGATGTGGTTGAGTACAGAATGAAGATACATGTCTTTGGCAACAGCCCATCTCCAGCAGTTGCCATTTACGGTCTCAAACATACAGCACAAGAAGGAGAGCAAGACCACGGTGCTGACACCAGACTCTTCATAGAGAGGGACTTCTACGTGGACAACTCAAATCACTGCCTACAGAGGAGGCTGCCATCAGTCTACTAAAAAGGGCCCAATCACTGCTAGCCAACTCCAACCTAAGACTGCACAAAATAGCCTCCAACAGTGTGGCGGTGATGAAGGCATTCCCTTACTAAGACCAGGCAAAGGATTTAAAAGATCTGGACCTCGGCGTGGACACGCCTCCTATTCAGCGCAGCCTAGGCCTGAGCTGGGACCTAAAAACCGACACCTTCACATTCCAAGTGCCAGACGGTAAGAAACCCTTCACTCGCCAAAGTGTTCTGTCCACCGTCAACAGTCTATTTGACCCGCTTGGCTTTGTAGCTACAGTCACCATAAAAGGGAGAGCTTTACTACGAGAGCTCACTTTAGACTGCGACGACTGGGACTCACCACTGCCTGAAGAGAGACTAGGGGCATGCAGACATGGAAAGACTCCCTGCAAGACCTACGACAGTTGCAGATACCGAGGAAGTACACACCCATCTCACTCAACGCCACATGGCACAAAGAGATCTGTATCTTCGCAGACGCTTCTACTCAAGCAATAGCGGCTGTAGCTTACCTAAAAGTTACCGACGCTGAAGGAAAGTGCCACGTTGGCTTCATTCTGGGTAAGGCTAAGCTAGCTCCACAGCCTGATCACACCATTCCGCGCCTAGAGCTCTGCGCCGCGGTTCTTGCAGTGGAAATAGCCAAACTGATCAACACTGAAATGGACATCAAGCCAGATGCTGTCAATCTCTACTCAGACAGCAAAGTAGTGCTGGGATGCATACACAACCAGACAAGGCAGTTCTATGTGTATGTCAGCAACAGGGTGCAACGCATCAGGAGGTCTACTCAACCAACACAGTGGCATTATGTCCACACTGACCTCAACCCAGCTGATCTGGCCACCAGGTCAGTCTCTGCAGCCAGCTTGAAGCACACAACATGGCTGACAGGGCCACCCTTTCTTTATCTCCCAGAGCAGATCAACAAAGACCCTGCACCATTTAAGCTGCTGAACCCTGCGTCTGATGAGGAAATTCATCCTCAGGTTACTACATTCAACAGCAATGTTTCTGACAACCTACTGGGATCACAGCGCTTCGAGAGGTTTTCCAGCTGGACGTCGCTCACTCAAGCCACAGCACGCCTAATTCACATCTGCGGCTCCTTCAGAAAAGAGGCAACCAAATGCATCGGCTGGCATCACTGCAGAGCAGCATGCACTGTAGAAAATCTCTCTCTAGCTTAGACCATTATCACTCACAATGTGCAATGCGAGACCTACGCTGAGGAGTTCAAGTGCATTAAAAACAAAGTGGACATTCTTAAAAACAGCCCACTTAGGAAGCTGAATCCAATCATCGACGAGAACCACTTGATGAGGGTAGGAGGACGTATCTTGCAGGCTGAGATTAGCAAAGGGGAGAAAATCCCTCTCATCATCCCAGGCAGTCATCACATCGCTACTTTGCTCATACGCCATTACCCCAAAAAAAAACAGCCATGAGGGGCGCTTCTTCACTGAAGGAGCAATCCACTCCGCAGGTTTGTGGATTATGGGAGGAAGGAGGTGTATCAGTAGCATCATCTTCAAGTGTGTTACTTGTCAAAGGCTCCGTGGTGGATTTGAAGAACAGAAAATGGCAGACCTGCCAGCTGACAGACTCAGCATGGAACCACCTTTTTCCTATGTGGGACTGGATGTGTTTGGTCCCTGGGCCGTCACTTCTCGTCGCACTAGGGGAGGCCAAGCAAACAGCAAGCTTTGGGCAGTATTGTTCACCTGCATGAGTGTCAGGGCCATCCACATTGAGGTCATTGAGGTAATGGACACTTCCTGCTTCATCAACGCCCGCCGGAGATTCTTCTCTCTTCACATACCAGCTAAACAGCTGCGTTCAGACTGCGGCACGAACTTCATCGGAGCCTGTAAGGAGCTGCAAATCAGCTCTCTCCACTCAGACAACAAGGTAGAATGTTTTGTCAGTGAGCAAAGCTGCACATGGGTGTTCAATCCACCCCATTCATCACACATGGGAGGAGCATGGGAACGCATGATTGGAGTCACTCGACGCATCCTGGACTCCATGCTGCTACAGAAGGGACCTTCTCTCACTTACGAAGTCCTGACCACCCTCATGGCTGAGGTCACAGCCATTGTGAACGCCAGACCTCTTGTTCCTGTGTCAACAGACCCGGAGTCTCCTTTCATCCTGACTCCTGCTACACTTCTCACACAGAAGGTCAACACAGTTTCTGCACCTCATGGTGAATTCAACCAAAAAGACCTCTGCAAACGACAGTGGAGGCAAGTACAGAGTCTGGCTAACTGTTTTTGGGACCACTGGAGACGTGAGTACCTCCCTACTCTACAGAGCCGCCACAAGTGGCAGTCAGACAGGCTAATATCAAAACAGGAGACCTTGCCCTCTTAAAGGACAGTCAACTGAAAAGGAACAAGTGGCCTATGGGGATTGTTCACAAAGTCATGCCCAGCAAAGATGGGAAGGTCCGTAAAATAGAGGTGAAAGTCACAAACCAAGGAGTGGCAAAGTTCTTCTTCAGACCTGTGTCAGAGGTCATCCTCCTCCTTTCTCAGGAGACCTAAAAAGGTGACTTTGGGACTATAAGATCACATTGTGTTTGATAACAGAGTCATATATTGTGTGTATTATGTGTATAGTGTTACAGTGGCATTTTGTAAATGCCAGACGGGGAGTGTTCTGGTACAAGGTACATTGTTGCTATTTAAAAAATATATATATATTACCTCGTGCCACCTCGCCACTATTAACAGCTGACCGTTGTTTTCTGTGTCGTTGCTATGTAACCATTTTGACAGTTTTCAAAACAAGCCATCTTTTAGCAGCAAAAAAAGTCTAAAATCTCACTTCTATCTATGTTATAGCTTGGTTAAGCATCTGTGAGTATGTAATTAGCATAAACCTTTTACTCACGCTAAGTGATGTTGTCATTTATGTAGTTATGTTATTATTTTGTGTTAGTCGATGTTGACGTAAATAAGCGGCATCGGAAGGCTTGTATGCTTAACGTTAGCTAATGTTACGTTCTTGTCAGCTAACTAACTAGCGGGCTCATTTGATCTCAGTCATGTAGTTAGTTTTCTATCTCTGTTAAATTATTAGCTTATGTCAAATTGTGTTTATGTAACAATTCTGTGTAACGTTAAGTTAGATAGGTTAATGCAGCCTCTTTTATACACCACCATCTATCTAGCTATGTGCAAGTTAGATTAACGTTGCTTATCCACATGACGTTCATTTGTATCTATGCTAGCTTCAATGTAGAAATGTATGTATGTTAGTCTAGCAGGTGTCTGTTATTTAACTTTCTTATTTGTGTATGCTTCTCTGTTGTAGTTTCACACCCAACTTTTTTATTAAAACCCCAAAACATCTTGTGTGTTGAAGAAGGAGGAGGGAGTTTAGCTGCCTGTCAACCTTGAGCAAGGACAACGCTCACAGGGTGACAGAACAGTAACAGTTACTTTTTATTGGTTGGCTTTATGTAATCTCTTTGATCTTTACTAGACTTAAGAAGACACCAAACGATGCACCCCAAAGAGCCATTCAAGCCTGAATTGTATTGGACAGTACATAGAAGTGTGCATGCACAAATTACAGAGCATTTGCAAGCCATTGCAACTGAAACAGAAAACAAGCAATTTACTGATGTATCTGTTGCTAACAGTGCTTCCATTTTAGAACTGCCTGTTTCAGATTACATTGCTGATTCACATATGTTGTTGGAACAAAGTACATCCATACAGCATACTGATGAGAACATTTTTGATTTAGGTGGACAACATTTATTTATTTACACAATCAAAATGAACATGACACAACATTTGAAACTGACCATGAACATCACTTCTCCAACACAGAACATGAGTCAGACACAGATGATGACAACATAAGGAACAATCTTGCTCATTGGGCAGCTAAACATCACATACCACATGCTGCACTATCAGACCTATTGGATATTATAGGTAAAGATTACCCCTCGCTACCTAAAGATCCCAGGACTCTATTAGGTACACTCACAAGGTACAACATCAAGGACATCACAGGGGGCTCATATTAACATTTTGGTATTTTGCCTAATTTAATTACTAAATTGTCTACCTACCCAGCACTTTTCAGGGACACTGAAGCACTGTTACTACAGATAAATATTGATGGCCTGTCACTGTTCAGAAGTATAAATGTACAATTGTGGCCTATTCTAGGGATGCTCAATCAGCCATCCCTGAAAGAACCATTTCCAACTGGATTATTTTGTGGTTCAAGTAAACCTGTCAATGTTTCAGAGTTTCTATGCGATTTCATACAAGAAATGAAATGCATTGAGGTTGAAGGAATTACCTACAATGGGAAACATGAGGTGAAAATTTCATCTGTGATTTGTGATACACCTGCTCGTGCATTTGTCAAGAAAGTCAAATCACATGCTGGTTATCATGAATGTGATAACTGTGTACAATAGGGTGTGTGGAATGGCAAAATGACATTCCCTGAGACTAATGCTCCACTGAGGATAGATGTTACCTTTGCAGAAATGAGAGAAAAGAACCATCACCTTGGACCCTCACCACTGAGTGACCTTAACATAGTCATGGTCTCACAGTTTCCTTTAGACTACATGCATCTTGTGCACCTTGGTGTTACTAAAAGGCTAATACTGTTGTGGATTAAGGAAATTCTGCAGTGCAGATTAGGTGGCACTGTTATCAATCAGCTATCAGAAGCATTACTTGATTTACGGGTTCATATGCCAAAAGAATTCAGATGAAAGCCTAGGTCACTTAATGAAGTACAAAGGTGGAAAGCTACTGAATTCCGTCAGTTTTTGTTGTACACTGGACTAGTAGTTTTGTGACAAAGACTGTCTGATGTGTTTTACAAGAATTTCTTATTGTTTTCTGGTAGGAATATTTCTGCTTACAAGCCCATCGTTTTCACATGATTGTACAGATTATCCCCATGACATAATGGTTCTCTTTGTCAAGAACTTTGGTGATCTGTATGGTAAAGATATGCTGGTGTACAATGTTGATGGCCTGGCTGCAGTGGTGAAGCAATTTGGCCCACTAGATAGCATCTCATCTTTTCCTTTTGAAAGTTTTTTCAGAAAGCTTAAAGTTGATTAGAAAACCAGAATTTCCACTGCAGCACATTGTACGTCAATTATCAGAAATTGACTGTATGAGAAAAAAAAAACTGTAAATATGTGCTTATGCCCACTAGACAAAGTTTTGTTGCAGTTCCTCTTTTACATTTAATGTATTAACAAAATTCAATTGATGTTCAGAGATTGAAAATAACGGCCAATTCTTGGAGCTATTTAATGTTTTTGAGGCTTTTCTATATAAGAACATAAGAACATAAGAAAGTTTACAAACGAGAGGAGGCCATTCAGCCCATCTTGCTCGTTTGGTTGTTAGTAGCTTATTGATCCCAGAATCTCATCAAGCAGCTTCTTGAAGGATCCCAGGGTGTCAGCTTCAACAACATTACTGGGGAGTTGGTTCCAGACCCTCACAATTCTCTGTGTAAAAAAGTGCCTCCTATTTTCTGTTCTGAATGCCCCTTTATCTAATCTCCATTTATGACCCCTGGTCCTTTTTTCTTTTTTCAAGTCAAAGAAGTCCCCCGGGTTGACATTGTCTATACCTTTTAGGATTTTGAATGTTTGAATCAGATCGCCGCGTCGTCTTCTTTGTTCAAGACTGAATAGATTCAATTCTTTTAGCCTGTCTGCATACGACATGCCTTTTAAACCTGGGATAATTCTGGTTGCTCTTCTTTGCACTCTTTCTAGAGCAGCAATATCCTTTTTGTAACGAGGTGACCAGAACTGAACACAATATTCTAGGTGAGGTCTTACTAATGCATTGTAGAGTTTTAACATTACTTCCCTTGATTTAAATTCAACACTTCTCACAATATATCCAAGCATCTTGTTAGCCTTTTTTATAGCTTCCCCACATTGTCTAGATGAAGACATTTCTGAGTCAACATAAACTCCTAGGTCTTTTTCATAGTTCCCTTCTTCAATTTCAGTATCTCCCATATGATATTTATAATGCACATTTTTATTGCCTGCATGCAATACTTTACACTTTTCTCTATTAAATTTCATTTGCCATGTGTCTGCCCAATTTTGAATGCTGTCTAGATCATTTTGAATGACCTTTGCTGCTTCAACAGTGTCTGCCACTCCTCCTATTTTTGTGTCGTCTGCAAATTTAACGAGTTTGCTTACTATATCAGAGTCTAAATCATTAATGTAGATTAGGAATAGCAGAGGACCTAATACTGATCCCTGTGGTACACCACTGGTTACCTCACTCCATTTCGAGGTTTCTCCTCTAATCAGTACTTTCTGTTTTCTACCTGTTAACCACTCCCTAATCCATGTGCATGCATTTCCTTGAATCCCTACTGCGTTCAGTTTGAGAATTAATCTTTTATGCGGGACTTTGTCAAAAGCTTTCTGGAAATCTAAATAAACCATGTCGTATGCTTTGCAGTTATCCATTTTCAATGTTGCATCCTCAAAAAAGTCAAGTAGGTTAGTTAGACATGATCTCCCTTTCCTAAAACCATGCTGGCTGTCTCCCAGGATATTGTTACCATATAAGTAATTTTCCATTTTGGATCTTATTATAGTTTCCATAAGTTTACATATAATAGAAGTCAGGCTTATTGGTCTGTAGTTACCTGGTTCGGTTTTGTCTCCCTTTTTGTGGATTGGTATTACATTTGCTATTTTCCAGTCTGTTGGTACAACCCCTGTGTCAAGAGACTGTTGCATGATCTTGGTTAGCGGCTTGTAAATAACTTCTTTCATTTCTTTGAGTACTATTGGGAGGATCTCATCCGGCCCAGGGGATTTGTTTATTTTAAGAGCTCCTAGTCCCTTTAACACTTCTGCCTCTGTTATGCTAAAGTTATTTAAAACTGGATAGGAACAGGTCGACATGTGGGGCATGTTGTCCGTGTCCTCCTTTGTAAAAACCTGTGAAAAGTAATCATTTAATATATTTGCTATTTTTTTTTCTTCATCTATGATTTTGCCATTTGTGTCTCTTAGACATTTAACCTCCTCTTTGAATGTTCTCTTGCTGTTATAATATTGGAAAAACATTTTGGAATTGGTTTTAGCCCCCTTAGCAATATTGATTTCTATCTCTCTCTTGGCCTTTCTAACTTCCTTTTTGACTTGTGTTTGCAGTTCCAAGTACTCTTTCTGTGTGCTTTGTTTTTGGTCCCTTTTAAACGCTCTGTAAAGTGCCTTTTTTCGCTGAATATTTTTTTTAATTGATCTATTAAACCATTTTGGCCATTTTGTTTTAGATTTAGATTTGTCTACTTTTGGGATGTAATTGTTTTGTGCCTCTAGTACTACATTTTTAAAAAACAGCCACCCTTTTTCTGTGGATGTTTTCTCTATTTTACTCCAATCTACTTCTGTTAGTCTCTGTTTCATACCTTCGTAGTTTGCTTTTCTAAAATTGTAAACCTTAGCTTTAGTCATTACTTTTGGGGTTTTAAAAAATATTTCAAATGAGACCATGTTGTGGTCTGAGTTTGCCAATGGCTCTCTGACCTCTGTTTTAGTTATTCTGTCTTCATTATTTGAAAAGACTAAGTCAAGGCATGCCTCCCCTCTAGTCGGTGCCTTGACAAATTGCGTTAGGAAGCAGTCATTTGTCATTTCCACCATTTCAATTTCGTCCGTCGTGCCCCCCATCGGGTTTTCCCATTTTATACAGGGGAAGTTGAAATCCCCCATTAGTATGGCTTCTCCTTTTCTACACGCATTTCGAATGTCATTGTATAACAGATTATTTTGCTCAGCGTCTGAATTTGGCGGTCTATAGCATGCTCCTATTATTATGCCCTTTGAATTTGTGTCCATTATTCTGACCCATATTGATTCTGCATTGTTTTCTTTGTCCTGATTTAACACCTGGGCTTCAAGGCTATTTCTTATGTATAGCGCTACCCCTCCGCCTCTTCTGTCCTGCCTGTCTTTCCTATACAGTGTGTACCCACTAATATTATATTCGTCTCCATCACTCTCAGACAACCAAGTTTCTGTAACACCTATCACATCGTAGTTGCTTGTTAGTGCTGTAGCTTCAAGTTCTAACATTTTGTTTCTGAGACTTCTAGCATTAAGATAAATACATTTAATAGTGGTCTTACCTGAGTTGTTGCCCTTGTTTTGATGTGATCTCCCTTCTGTTTTTTTGTTTTCTCCCCCCTTCCTTTCTAGTTTAAATGCTTCTGGACCGCCTGAAGGATCCTTTCTCCGAGTAGATTGGTTCCCTTTCTGTTTAAGTGCAGTCCGTCCCACCTGTATAGATAGTCCTTGTTGTAGAATGTGCTCCAATGTTCAAGAAAGGTGAAGCCTTCCTGTGTGCACCACGATTTCAGCCATGCATTTTGATTTTGTATTTCCAGCTGTCCATATGGTCCTTTGCAAGGCGCCGGCAGTATCCCAGAAAAGACCACAGTTTTGGTCTTGTCTTTTAATTTCCTTCCTAGCTCTCTGAATTTGTTTTGCAGGGATCTTGGCCTGTCTCTTCCAATGTTGTTTGTACCAATGTGGACGACTACTACCGGGTCATCTCCTGTTCGTTCTAGGAGCCTGTCCACATTCTCAGTGATGTGCTTGACTGAGGCTCCTGGAAGGCAGCACACTGTTGTAGTAAGGGGGTCCAAACTGCGAACTGAACTTGCTGTGTTTCTCAGTATGGAGTCCCCAACAATCATGACCTCCCTTCTTTTTGCTGCCTGGTCAGCACTGTTTATAGGGTCCTGGGTGTTGTTTCTTTCATTCTCGTGATGTTGGTTTTGGTCATCTAAATGTTGAAGTGGCTCAAATTTGTTGGATGTTTGGATTTCTGGTGGTTGTGTTTGACGAAGTTTCTTTTTTTCCCTGCTTCTGCCTATCTGAACCCAGCTGTTTCGACTCTCTTCCATCTCCCTGGTGGCTTTCAGTCTGCTAGGGGTGCAGACTTCCATGAATTGTGGGTGTGTCAGCTCCTCAAGCTCCTGTTGCTGTCTCATTTCCTGCAGCTCCTTTTCTAGCAGGCTTAATCGCTGAAGCAAGTCCTGGATGGTGCTGCACTTTACACAAACTTGGTTGAGCTCTGTTGGGTTTTCTCGGATTTCCCACATCATGCAGTTGTCACAGATTACTGGCTTGAATACCTTTTTTTTTTTTGTTTAGTGTAGCTTCTGCAGCTGTCAACCTGCTTTCAAACTGCTTCTAACTGCGTTGTACTTGTCCACTCGTACTTCTCCCACAATGTCGCTTCCACACGCTGTCGCTTGGAAGTCTGCCTGCCTTTTGTTTGTTTGTGTTTGTGCTGCGTGCTCCGCTCCTCCCCCGTGTCCCAGAACGCCGCGGGATTTGAATCAGCTGCTCCGAGTTTCAGCTGATCAGAAAAATACACGCAGCTGCAAGGCTTTAAGCTGCAATGTTTTCTGATTAAAGCACCTCCAAATTTAAAGATGTAATTCCTCCTTTCTGCTTCTAACTGCGTTGTACTTGTCCACTCGTACTTCTCCCACGATGTCGCTTCCACACGCTGTCGCTTGGAAGTCTGCCTGCCTTTTGTTTGTATAGAAGAAGAGGTGAAAATGTCACACTGAAAATAATTTTAATAATTTTAATTTTAATGACAAACCTTAATCTGAAAAACAAGTTTATCGTACATCTTATTGAGCAATCAGGCTATTTAACGTCATTTTTAATACAGAAATGTCTAAAACAGACGTTCATGTTTACAGAAATCCTTATAATGTTTCATATTGTTGAGTTCCTTGACTCACAGGAGGTTGACATTGTGCCAATCTCCTGGATGGTAAATGAAGGAGCTTGTAAATGGCCAAATTACACCGGGGAAAAACTCAAAAAGGCAGTCATGAACAGCATCAGAAGAGAAGACGAGTGGGCACAGTATCAAGCACGTATTCTATATACAACTGGTAAGTTTAAAAATGTACTCAAACTACATTAATAAAGCTTAAACTGCAATGTAAGATTCCCTGAACTGTGCTTGGCTGAGCTACAGAGCTGTAATCAATTGTACAATGAAGCTCAGTGGCTATTTTGATATAATAGGAAATGATATGCAATTTAACACTTAAGTACAAAAGCAATAAAACCTTCACATCTTCACAGTTGTGTTTCTTCCCAGTAAAACAAGAACACACATAGTTAATGCACTAATATTCACAATCTGTTTTCATACATTTAAAATATGTGCTAGTATTTATAATAAATAGCAAGTTTTGTTTTTAATATTATACTATTTGCAATAAATTAACAACAACAAAAATTACCTCCACAGAATACTATGAGAAAGCCAGAAGAAAACTTCCTCAGGAACAAGCGACATCTGATTTACACACAACTGATGCCCCTGAGGAAGATGAAGGCTGGCCTCGGTAAAACAGAAAGTGAGTTTTTTTTTCTTAATTTATGGTGTTTGCATACCTTCAAGTTTGTCATCTAGAGCAGTTTCCCAATCCTGGTCCTGGGGACCCACTGTGTCTGCTGGGTTTCATTCCAACTCAGTTCTCAATTACTTAATTAAAGCCCTAATTGAACTGATAATTTGCTTAATTAGACTTTTTTTTAACTTGTTTTCAGCTCTTAAACAGTTGTTTATTTCAAGTTAGCTATAACATTTTATAAGTAACTTGAACTCTGTAACTTGGTCGTCCAGCGAAGATGATGAAGGACTTCCAAGAAACAAATGACCTTGGTCATCTTTGATGCACTGCACGTCTTGCTCCCTATCACTACCACCACCATCAGCATTACCAAAAAGGTTGGTGTGCTGCATCAGTTTTAGAAGTTTATTTATTTACAAGAGAACCTGTAGTAAGGCATTGAAACAGAGCACATAACAACTTGCAAGGAATTTACACTATAGTCTGAAAGTACATGTAGTTTACTTGTGTAATGCATTTCCAAATTATTGTTTCAACTTCTAGTTTACATTTCAGATTGACTAAAACTAACTATATTTACTTGTCCTTAACACTGGATGAAATCAAGGAGAATATTGTATGCAGTGTTATAATTAAATAAACCAGTCAATTTACTTACTTTGTGGGGACACCACAAATGTAAACTACTTTTGTTTATACTACAGATATAATTTCATTGCTACCATTGGTATTTCTAAGGGGCGGATGCAAGAGTCTGTTTCATAGAGAAAGCAAATAAAGATAAATGCATTACATTTCATTTTCATTAGTAAAACACTGTTTACCTGTTTCACCTTTGAAGATTACCATCCTCCATATCTTCTGGGACTCAGAGGTTTTCAGTACCTGTGGCCAAGTGCCCACCCCTGTGCGTATTTATGTGTTCTGTGTTGCGTGTGGAGTGTTAATGTTGGTGTATAGATATTGCTGCACGGGATATAAATGGGTCTGTGTAGCACAAGTGATTTAAAATATATAGTTGTATTTAGGCACGGGGATTGCACAAACACTTCAAGTGCATTTAAAGTATGTAATAGTATGTGAGCTCTGGGATTGCACAAATTAGTTCACGTGCTGGGAATGCACAACTCGTCGTACCTTGACACAAATGGGGTATGGCAGCCGACGACCTAACAGAGTTCCACTTCTTTCAGCAAAACATAAGAAACTGCGGTTGCAGTGGGCTAAGGAACAAAAACACTGGAGATTTGGAAAAACATTGCCTGGTCTGATGAATCCCGGTTCCTGCTGTTTCACGCTGATGGGAGGATTAGGGTATGGAGAAAACGACATGAGTACATTCATCCATCATGCCGCGTGTCAACATTGCAGGCTGGTGGTGGTGGTGTGATAGGTGGGGTGTGTTTTCATGGCACACATTGGGCCCCTTGATAAAAGTGGAGCAATGTTTGAATGCCACAGGATATCTGAACATCATTGCCAATCAGGTGCATCCCTCTGCTAATGGATTTTTTCAGCAGGATAATGCCCCATGCCACAAGGCTAGGATTGTCCAGGAATGGTTCCATGAACATGACAGTGAATTCAGCTTACTGCAGTGGCCTGCCCAGTCACCAGATCTCAATCCAATTGAGCATCTGTGGGATGAGATGGAACGAGCTATTCGGAGTAGAGATCCACTACCAGCCAACTTGACACAACTGTGGGAAGCATTGGAGTCAACATGGGCCAGCATCCCTGTGGAACGCTTTCGACACCTTGTAGAGTCCATGCCCCGACAAACTGAGGCTGTTCTGAGGGCAAAAGGGGGTGCAACTCAATATTAGGAAGGTGTTCCTAATGTTTTGTACACTCAGTGTATATAAATATATAAATATAATCAAGGGAAGTTTACCATTTTAAAACTTTACAATGCATTAGTAAGATCTCATCTAGAGTATTGTGTTCAGTTCTGGTCACCTCGTTACAAAAAGGATATTGCTGCTATAGAAAGAGTGCAAAGAAGAGTGACCAGAATTATCGCGGGTTTAAAAGGCATGTCATATGCAGACAGGCTAAAAGAATTGAATCTATTCAGTCTTGAACAAAGAAGACTACGCGGTGATCTGATTCAAGCATTCAAAATTCTAAAAGGTATTGACAATGTCGACCCAGGGGACTTTTTCGACCTGAAAAAAGAAACAAGGACCAGGGGTCACAAATGGAGATTAGATAAAGGGGCATTCAGAACAGAAAATAGGAGGCACTTTTTTACACAGAGAATTGTGAGGGTCTGGAACCAACTCCCCAGTAATGTTGTTGAAGCTGAAACCCTGGGATCCTTCAAGAAGCTGCTTGATGAGATTCTGGGATCAATAAGCTACTAACAACCAAAACGAGCAAGATAGGCCGAATGGCCTCCTCTCGTTTGTAAACTTTCTTATGTTCTTATTTGTATTTTTGAAAAATTATAGAAAACATTCCTTCCCTCTGTACGCAGTCCGCCACGCACTGCTATTTTTTAAAATTAAACAATGATAATAGGTAGATAAAGTTTCACCCGATCTGATTGAGATCAGTCGATTAAATGGGACATTATCAATCAAAAATCATCTCATAGGAATGGGCCAGTAGGTACCTAGTAGCTTCCCAACATGTAGAGTAGGGAGTAGTTTAATGAATGTCGGATGTAGTAGCCGCTAGAGGGCGCTAAAAAGAGGCGTTTATTTTACTTTTTCTTTTTCCTGACTGAAATTTCACAGCTACTGAGGAACATATTATTGCCATGCTAGTGGAAATAAAGGCTCAGGAGCAACAAAACACAAAGATCCTTCAAGACCTGCAAAGGAAAATCTCTGTAATAGATCCCACAGATGAACGCGCAACCCTTCCAGAGAGTATAAACTTCCCCTTGACTTCAATGGAAGACGTTGATCATCTTGAAGTGATGCTTCAACAAAAGCCAACTGAAAGCAGTGTGGTAAGTGGTACTAATTTTGATTCCCTATTATTATTAACAGTTAAATCCACTAAAAGACAGCCCTGTAGATATCAGAACACAGGCCTGTAGGCTACGCTTACAGCATAATAGATAGATAGATAGATAGATAGATAGATATACACACACACATTTTCTGTATTTCTTTTTAAGGTTGCACATCTAGCTACTATTGGAGGATCAAGTGCATCAGAAACCTGCAGAAGAATAATGAGAGGCAAATAAACTAGCAGTCCAATTTAATTGGTTAAGGAAAAGAAGAAAACGAGCCTTCTCAAAACTGAGATTAAGCGCTGTCATTGCAAGGCAGTATTTATTTTATTGAAGTGATTTTGTATTTGTACTTAGATTAAAATATAATAGTTGTTAAACACAGTATTTAAGAGAAGCTATACATTGTTTGCATAATCTCACCAAGTAATGTAGTTAATTACATTCATTATTGATGTACATGCTACAAATATAAAAATGTGATTGAACTTGAATGTCAATCTAACTGGAATAGATGCATATCATTAATTAAACAGAAAATTAATGACAACATTTTAAAGATTATAACATACCATAAGCATTAGTAAAGCACATGGTAGACTCAACCTTACCTGTAAATGACAAGCCCAGAATTACTTCCTTCAACCAGGAAATACTTGCTTCTATCATGTTTGACAATTCATCATTTTTTAATAACAGAAATTACTACATTACTTACAAAGTATATTACAAAACTGCATGCTGGCGGATAGTGTATTCAAATGTATTTCACAAAAAAAAAAACATTTTGAAATGAAAAGTGCTCTAATTTTAAATTAAACTGACCACACACATTTAAATTTTCATTATTGGGATATGATAATTTATCATTGTTTAAAATACTGTTTTGTTCTTATTACTATAAATAGTTTAATTTACTGATTCATTCTTAAATAATAGCACAATGTTATAAGTATACTACCTCAATCTAATTTTATTTGTTACATTTTAAAATGTTGTTCACAACATTACTAACTCCATTACAAATGTAAATACCTTTATACTTCACTAACAATACCTTTATACTTTAACAACACCATTGTTATAACAGAAGCAGTCAGAAGAAATCCCGCGACTTCCCATGTCACCGATGCCGAAGTAGAAAAGGTCGTAATGGAATGGTTAAAGTACTCTGGCGACAGGGATGGAGGCAGAAAGAGACGAACTCTTAGAACGGCATTTCAACACGAAAATTAAAATGGCGTCACATGAAATGTCCCCCTCCCTGACTAATTTGCATTATGCCTCTTCCCCGTGACACATGTTGCTTAGGAAAATTACTCCCTCTATTATTCTGCAGATTAATTGTGAATTAAATGTGTGTTGGTGCATACTTAGTTGTTAGTAAAAAAAAAAAAAAGTGTTTTTATATTTACATGTTCTTTTGTTAAATTGCAATTAAATGTTTTGAAATTAAGGATGAGGTATCTCCAGTTTATTGTTAACTCACAAATGTATTTGTTCTATCTAAATACTGCGTTTGATTTTCTTGTTGATATTCCCCCACCAGTAAAGATGAAGTAGAATGCAAAACTCTTTGAGAAAATGAAAATTGTTACTATTAGTTCTTTTCAGAATAATAACGTAATGTTACATTTTGGTGAAACTGTTTGTTTCTTCTAGTTTGATATGAGTACAACTGTTTTTATGTAAGAAAATATCCCTTTGCACTTGCTTGAAAATGTGTTCAATATCTAATTAGGAAAACAACAGAAACTATTCAAAAGAACAGTCTGAAATAATCAGGCATGCATGGCCACACTTGAAGCAGGACAAGGATTGTTATTATTATTTTATTATTATTATTATTATTATTATTATTTATTTCTTAGCAGACGCCCTTATCCACGGCGACTTACAATCGTAAGCAAATACATTTCAAGTGTTACAATACAAGTAATACAATAAGAGCAATAAATACAATAACTTTTGTTCAAGCAAAGTACAAGTGTGACAAACCACAATTCAATAATACAGCAGATAATAGTGATAGTTACATCAGGATATGATTAAATAGTGATAGTTACATCAGGATGTGATTAAATACAAAGTACTACAGGTTAAACACTTGGCAGATTACAGTATTCTGAAGTACAGGATTAAATGCAGTAAAATAGGGGGCAGATAAGAGCAAAATAAAGCACATTTACATGAAGGGTGATAGTGTCCCAGGATACAAACAGAGGAGTTCTACAGGTGCTCTTTGAAGAGGTGAGTCTTGAGGAGGCGCCGGAATGTGGTCAGGGACTGGGCAGTCCTGACATCTGTAGGAAGGTCATTCCACCACTGCGGAGCAAGGGTGGAGAAGGAGCGGGCTCTGGAGGCAGGGGAGCGTAGCGGAGGTAGAGCTAGTCTTCTAGTGCAGGCGGAGCGGAGAGGTCGAGCGGGGGTGTAGGGAGAGATGAGGATCTGGAGGTAGCTGGGTGCAGTCTGGTCAAGGCATCTGTAGGCTAGTACAAGAGTCTTGAACTGGATGCGAGCGGCGATCGGGAGCCAGTGGAGCGAGCGGAGTAGTGGAGTAGCGTGGGCGAAGCGAGGCAGAGAGAACACCAGGCGGGCAGCAGAGTTCTGGATGAGCTGGAGCGGACGGGTGGCGGACGCAGGGAGGCCAGCCAGGAGGGAGTTGCAGTAGTCTAGGCGGGAGAGTACCAGGGCCTGGACCAGGAGCTGGGTAGCATAGTTGGTGAGGAAGGGTCGGATTCTTCGGATGTTGCTCAGGAAGAATCGGCAAGTGCGTGCCAGAGTGGAGATGTGCTGGGAAATGGAAATGGAGTTGTTAGTAATGGAAGTGAAATAATAAAATAAGCATTTACAGAATAATATTTTATTTTAACAACTCAACACTGAAATATATGCCAATGTTGACCCAGTTTCCGAACCACCAAAAAACAACATTGTACCAACATTGGACTGACCTACAGCATTTTACATAACTTCGGCGCAACGTTGGCCCACTAAATGCCAACATTGTGCCAACTTTGGCCCGATGAGCAGAATGATTTTGGCCCACCATCAGTTGCCAATGTAGAGCCAACCAAACCAACCGACGTAAGCGCAACATTGGCACAACAAAAAAAATTGCTGTCTGGGTGTCTTTACAACAGTCAGGATAAAATACAGTATGCAGTATGCAAAGCTGTTTCTTTCATTTTTCTCCCCAACCCACTGCCGATAAACGAGTCCAATTCCCTCTCTGCTCCTGCTGACTGTGCGTCCAACCTGCACTCCAGATAGGCCGGGTTCACGTCACACTGGACCAAAAACAATCTCTCGAATGGATGAAATCAGGAACTTCTATACCAGGTGCTCAGCTTCTTCAAATCATTCAATTAGCACCTATGGGGGCTGAGAACAGAAGAGCATCAACGTGCCAGTGAGATTTGTGTAAATCTACAACAAAGTAACGTGAAAAATAAACGTGCTTCATAAACATGTTAAAATAAAGCAAACTAAATAACATTACATCAATGTGACAAATCAAAACATGAATATACTACAATAACAAAATCAAACGTACCTAAATAAAGTGACGTGGGTTACCCAGTTACATATAACTACACAGTACCACAATCCAGTCTTAAGTGCGGTGCTGGATGTATAATACCTGTTTCTTTGCAGAAAAAGGCTTTCACAGTGTATCCCAAAATACAGTGCCTATAGAAAGTCTACGCCCCCTTTCAAAATGTTCACTTTCTGTTGCCTTATAGCCTGGAATTAAAATGCATTAAAATATTATTATTATTATTATTATTATTATTATTTATTTCTTAGCAGACGCCCTTATCCAGGGCGACTTACAATCGTAAGCAAATACATTTCAAGTGTTACAATACAAGTAATACAATAAGAGCAAGAAATACAATAACTTTTGTTCAAGAAAAAATAGTTTTTTTTTCATTTATCTACACATCCTACCCCACAACTTCCAAGTGAAAAAATATTATAGAAATTTGTAGAAAATTAATTAAATATAAAAACTGAAATAGCTTGGTTGGAAAGTGTCCACCCCCCTTGTAACAGAAATCCTAAATTAGCTCAGGTGTAACCAATCACCTTCAAAATCACACACCAAGTTAAGTGGCCTCCACCTGTGTTAAATTGTGGTGATTCACATGATTTCAGGATAAATTCAGCAGTTCCTGTAGGTTCCCTCTGCTGGGTAGTGCATTTCAAAGCAAAGACTCAACCTTGAGCACCAAGGCGCTTTCAAAAGAACTCTGGGACAAAGTTGTTGAAAGGCACAGACCAGGGGACAGGTATAAGAAAATATCAAAGGCCTTGAATATCCCTTGGAGCACAGTCAAGACGATTATTAAGAAGAGGAAGGTGTATGGCACCACCAAGACTCTGCCTAGATCAGGCCGTCCCTCCAAACTGGATGACCGAGCAAGAAGGAGACTGATCAGAGAGGCTACCAAGAGGCAACTTTGCAAGAACTACAGGCTTTTATGGCCAAGACTGGTCAAAGTGTGCATGTGACAACAGTATCCCAAGCACTCCACAAATTTATTTCTTAGCAGACACCAAATCTGGCCTGTATGGTAGGGTGGCAAGAAGGAAGCCATTACTCATGAATGCTCACATTGAATCCTGTTTGAAGTATGCAAAAAAACACTCAGGAGATTCTGTAGCCTTGTGACAAAAAGTTTTGTGGTCTGACAAAACTAAAATGGAACTTTTTGGCCTAAATGCAAAGCGTTATGTTTTAGCAGAAACCCAACACAGCGCATCACCCAAAGAACACCATACAGTTAAAATGTTAAAATACAGTATGCAGAAACATTCCTTATTATTAACCCAACCCCTAAACACACACAGCAATCTCCCCCAATCTATAGTACAAATGCTTAGTTCATTCATTGGTTAATCTAAACCTATTTCTGGAAAGTTCCCATTAACCTATATGTATATAAACCTATTTCGCAAACTAAGTCTTGCCGTGCTTTCAGATTTACCACGTTTGTTTATGTACCCCCACCGGTCGTGTCGGTGTTGGTTTACCTTTGCATTATGGATTTGACTCTCCAAGGGTAGACTAATCCAGGAATTGGGAGGAAAACGTCCTGACAAACACTGCAATGTTTCAGTAATCCTCATGCTGAAAATATGCAGGTAGGATGTATTATGTAGTCATGGTGTTATTTCTCCTTGAATTGCACAAACATCAAATTCAGGACTGCGACACCTAGAGTGAGCAAAAAACCTGTGACGCATTTCCAGGAAATATTAAGGCCATGGGGCGTAGCAGAATGCAAAAATAGCCACGCACATCAGAATTTCAAAAAAAGAAAATGGTTCACAGTTGGTAACGTATTATAGGATCACAACATAACATTTATACTTTACAAAGTTAGTCTTTCCAAACACCGCTTGTACTCAATGTTTTGCTATTCTAGTAGGGTGATCAAACGTTTTGCACACCAGTCTGCCACAGGTATATGTACTGCGTAAACAAATGTGTAAAGATATCTCGACGTATTTATCTTTTAAATCATCAACAATTTGACTAACACCATCTACAGCTAATTCATGTTTTGACCTTTTTAAAGTGCAAGTATTTCTGGGGGAAATCAGTAGTATTTTCTGCCAACTCACGTGATGACTCGGAAACACATGGAAATGCCTCCTTTTTCACCAAATCAAGCTTTGGGACAATTCAGTAATTAGAGGGCACTCGAGTTGGCTGTCCATGGAAACAAGGTGTACTGCAACAATGCATAGGCGTCACTTTTAAATGCATGGGTTTTGGTTTATAATATGCAGAAGCGTGGTGTGTTGCAGCTCCTTTTGAATGGCGTTTGTTTTAATTGTAGTTGTACCTGTTGTGCAATGTTTTGTGGTATTTTTGGGAGCCAAATTTATAACAAGGTTTGCAATTGATAGTTTGTGTGGAATGTCGTTGTACAGGATGGGATTCATACATTTTCCACTGGAGAGACTGGTACTGTGAATAAGAAGTTTCTTTTATGGATGCCAGTTTAGACTAAATCTGAGCATTGAATCAATATATTTATGTGGTCTAGCATATTTGAACAATCGCATCCACTGTGAATTGTGTTTGCTTCGGGCCCTGTGGGTATCTACACTGTTTCTCGTAAAGAAGAGATGCGCTTTTTTATCCCACGCTTCATTTTTACATACGCATATATTGCGTTTGAAATGTGGATCATCCCATTTGTTAATGATGCATCTAGTTTGACTTTTGATTGTCCAACTGAACCAGAGTTGCTGCCAATCTCGACCACAGAGTGCAGAACGGTGTTGAGTATATTTGGTGGCATTTTGCACATAATATGAAGTGAATCATGAGGCTAGGTCAAAATAGGAAGACCGAAATTCAGATTTATAGTCAATCAAAATGTTCTGTGATTAATTTATAACACAGGTGTTCCCAGTATTTAACCAAAATATAATGTTTAGCTATAAACGCAAACATTTCATCATACAGTGATGTTCATTCTGTTCCATGTGTCAGATTTCTCTAAATGTCACGCAGCCAATTCTTCAGATCAAGAACAATTCAAGCAGTAACTTGCCAAGGACATTCAATGTTATTTTATTATTTCTCTAGCCAGAAGGGAATTACAAAGAAATTATATATACATACTCTGCTGTGCAAAAGTCTTAGACACCTCCAGGAGCTGCAATATATATCGATAATATAAGCATCAATAATTTACTCGAAGCCTCCACTAGTGTTTTCCACTGTTATACAACTTTGACTGTTATTAATACAGCTTAGTTTGGGTGAGAAAAAACCAAGCTTGTCATTTAGCAATCTTTAATTCACATTGATCAGAATCTTCAGAAACTTGTGATCACAACAACTCAAAGTAAACTATACATGAGCAGCTAATATGAAGTGTTGTAGTAGCTAATCCATCACATTTACCCAGTGGTTCTCAACAGGGGGGCACAAAGCAATCCCCCCCCCCACACACACACACAAAAAAAGTTTTATTTAAGATGTATATGTGACATGATTCTATGGTAGTATTAAAGCAGGTTGATTCTATGGTAATATACCCCCCACCCCCCCACCCCCTCCATGTGCAAAATGTCACAGCAGTGTATATATATATATATATATATATATATATATATATATATATATATATATATATATATATATATATATATATATATACTGTATATATATAATCTCTATCTCTATAAAATTACGACAAGACTGGGTTCAAAATGTTCCGACCAGGATTTTCTACACTGCAGTACTTCAGTTAAGCTACAAAGAGACATTTCTACATGTATTAACAAAGCTCAGAATCTATTATAGTGCTTCTCTAATGTATTGCTTCTAAACCTCTGATTAACTGGATGTTCTGTCACTCAATTGCACACCAATCCTCCAGATCAACAAACCATCCCAAAGGATCCAATAGAAATGTATTCCAATTTGCAAATGTCACTGCTGGACATTAAAGGATCTGCGCCAACAATCAGGATACAAATGTTGCTGCAGGACATCTAAAGATCTATTCTAACCTTCATCTTCCGAACCGCCCATCACCTAAGGAGTCCTGGAGTTCTGTAAACATTCTGCGCTTTGGATGCTTCTCCCCATTCAAGGATGCCCTTCTAAAAACAACATCTCCTCTGCTATTGTGGGTTCCTCTGGCATGACAAAATCACCATCGAAACCTTGATCCATTACCTGACCCCTGCATTGGAGACCTTAAAAGAGACAAGTTAAAAGATTGTACTAATTGTATTAATTGCTCTTTCTGCTTCTAGCTGCCAGTCGAGTTTGCTGCAGTTTGCGCGGACCTTGAACTTCGGTCTCAGGTCACGTATTCCGTGCATTTGGCGACGTAGAGTGTTGGTTGCGTTTTGCCTTTTTTGCTCCCTCTGGCTGCCTGTCGAGATCCTGCTGTATCAATTTTAAGAGAAGGAGAAACTGTTCACATTGCTCGCACTAATTCTGTTTTTTTTTTTTTTTTTTCTGAGCTGCTTTTTTTTTTGAGCTGCAACCACAGTTGCTAAGCAAAGCATCCTGCTCCAACTATTTTGAGACTTTGTATTCTAATAAAGGTGGTTATTTAACACAAGATTCACAAGATTGTCCTGACTGAAAATACAACAATCTTGTAGATTTCCAAAACATTGAACCCAAATAATGGTTGAGGAAAAATAAAAAGTAGAATAAAAATAGTTGGCAATAGGTGGCATCATATAGCAAAATGCTTTTTTTTTTTTTTCAAATATAGCAAAAGATATGGCAGGGTTGGATCCTGGAATAAAGTCCTTCTTTAGGAGGCCGGTTCCAGATGTTGTTGGGCAACGAGAATGTCTTTAATATTGTTCCTTGTGTAGACCTCATAAGCATCTGAAGACCACTGGCAAAGCTTTTTATGACATATGCAGGAATGTTTCGCTGAGCCACTGTGGTTGCAGCTCCAATCCTGAAGGAATGGCATGAATAGTTTGAGGATGAATGACCACCTTTTTGGAGATCTTGGAGTTTTGCAGAAACCAGGACCTGGATACTGCCAGGTTCCGCGCAGTCAGAAACAGCGGTTCGAAGGCGCGGATTGGGGTCTGGTGGCCAGATATCTCAGCATGGAAGAGTGGGGACAGAAAACAGAATTAGTGTGAGCAATGTGAACAGTTACACCTTCCCTTAATTTATCAGATTTACTTTTGTTTGAGAAAGATAGAACACTCTTCCTTCATAATTAAATCTCCTAAAGAAAGGTTTCTCTGAGGATCGAACAGAGTGGATCCAGTAGTAAATTCTCCTCATCTTAAAAGCCTGGAGAAACCTAACAGACACATAGCTTCCATCAGGATGTTTGTATAACTATCGAAACATCCACCTCCAAGCAGTGACAATAAACAATGTCAAATTTCGATAGTATTTTTTTTATTGGAGGATTATTAGACACATTAGGGCCATTAGGATTAAGACATCTAAGATGGAACTGAATCCCGGCCAGCAACTGCCGAATGGAAGATAATTGCAAACTGTGATTTTTTTTTTTTTTTTTTTTTTAACGCAGTGGGTTAAAAAGCAAGTAAAATAGTAATATCAAATGAAGAGTTGGACAAACACAAAGCCAACTGAAAAGCCAAGGCTGATCTCATGTAATGTTTGGCAGTCTGAGGGAGATCTGAAATAAAGCATATATGGTTAGTCCAATATAAATTTGTTAAACGAGGGGCATGCACCACCTTGAGCTTCTGCATTAGGACACAATTGATGGAATTCATGAAAATGAAAGCAAGATAAAGCATCACCAATGTTGTTTAATAACCCTGGAACGTGAATGGCTTGGATAATGTAATTCCCGATGAGACTTAACCATGTAAGACGTCTTAGCAATTTCATGATTGTAGGGGAAAGGAGATCTACCTTTATTAATGATGTGAACTGTTGCCGTATTGTCGCAATGCAGTTGTATTCATTTTCTTTCCCATAAAGGACCCATATATAACAAGAGACGATGATTGGATAAAGTTTGAAAATAGCTGTGTATTTTTCGGATTCCGGTACAGAACGAATCTCTGAAGTCCGCAAATCACTGTCCATTGATGTAACCGTCAAAACCCAAAGAGGAAGCCGTGTCAGTAAAAAATGTAAGAGCTAGCGGGGTCAAAGTGATAGTGGTAAAAAAAAAAAAAGAAATGCTATTCCAGTGATTTAAAAACAACAACCAAAAGCGAAGATCAGACATTGACCCTCGTCCAAGGTTATTTCTGACTGTAGGGAAGCTGCTGATTTTATTTGACCTAATAGTCTTGCAATGAATGAACGACCTTATGGAATTCTACACATTGCAAAGTTGAAATGCTCAGAAGAGAAATCAGGTCTCATTTTGTTCAAGAGTCTTGAAGGGAGAACTGAGTATTTTCCTAATATGACACAGTTTTTCTTGTGGTAGACATGCTAGCATTTTGAGTTCAAAATGATTCAGAGGAACTCGAGAGAGGTAGTGGGCCCTAAGGTTTTCTCTTTTGAAAGCAGAACTCCAAGATTGTTTGAAAGTATTTTTTAGTGCTGTAATGCTTGTAGCAGGGGGTAACCATGGAAAGTCGTATCACTAAAAAATCGTCCAGTAAATAAGGAACGAAAGGCAATCTCAGATTATTTACTAGGATCCAGCACAGTGTTTCTGATACAGAATTAAAAATGTGAAGACTACTGCGGCCACTGAAAATGAGTCATGGCAAAAAATGTAATACCAATCAGATGCCATTGAGAAGGATGAAAGGGCATAACTTTAAAAGCATCCATAATGTCTGCTTTCACCATCCATGCTCCCCTTCCTGCAATTTTTATCACATGAATAGCGTCCTCTATTTTTGCATAGTGCAAAGAGAATGGCTCAGAGGGAATAAGACTATTCATACTTGCTTCGCTGCCCCCATGTGGAGCTGACAAATCTATGATTAGCCATTTTTTTCTGACTAATTCCGAGTGGCTACTCCGATAGGACTTATCCTAAAAAGGAAGGTGCAGAAAGAAATCCGATAAGGTACTGTGGGGAAGAATAGAATGTTCAAACATCC
Source organism: Acipenser ruthenus (assembly GCF_902713425.1). Taxonomy (NCBI): domain Eukaryota; kingdom Metazoa; phylum Chordata; class Actinopteri; order Acipenseriformes; family Acipenseridae; genus Acipenser; species Acipenser ruthenus. The sequence continues at coordinate 59,256,226 of NC_081192.1, forward strand.
GTTGCCTTTCCAAAAAGTCTGTTATTTTACAAAGGTTACCCCCACTACCAACAATGCTATTGGGGGAAGACAGACAGTGGGTTGTAGTCCCAAACAAATGAAAAGGTTCTGAAATAATAAACAATAATCACACAGTCCATTCCACAAGTGCAGGCATTCTTTAGAGAGAAGCTCATCTACAGTACAGGGGTTGTTAATTGCACACTGAAGATTTCTACTAACGTGAGATCTTTCAGGCAGGGAATGCAGACCTGCATGGAAGCCTTGGCTTAATCCAAAAGTCAAATAGTGAGCAAAGGTTTTGTTAGAGTGACAGTTCTCCTATGTTGATAGGGGTGGACGGATGATTTATAAACACAGTTTTTAAATCTGACTGCCAGGGTTTGAATCTTTGGGCAGGCCGAATCAACTTCGTGGACCAGCGTGCGCTGTTAATTTAAAAAATCTCAAACGTCCTTTGGCAGCGATATACAGTAAACAAATAGCAGAAAGTGTTTAATGTATGTGCTTAAATATGGAATATATAACATGCATACATATAATAGTATGCATTTGTATTTTATTCTATTTGGCAAAACATTATCTTCTCACTTTTTTTTTTTAGAACCTACGCTATACAAGATCATAACCATTTACAGTATTGCGTTTACAAGTATTGACAGACTTCTTTCTTTTTTCATACATTGTAGTCTTTATTATTTTTGATCCATTTGGTAGACGCCTTTATCGGAGGCTTACATTTTATTATTTAACTAGTGCTTAATTTGTGGCAGGGCTCTCCAGGGCTGAGCCACGGCACCTCTTTCCCCCTTTAGTTATGAAAGTTTTTTTGGTTTTTTTTCGCTGGTGAGCAACAATACAACCCAGCTAACAGAGTAATACTGTAAAGTGCCACTGCATTCTCTGTTTCACGTGTTTGTTTCTCTGACCGCTGACGCTGTGTGTGTGTGGAATGGAACACAGACAGTTTCCATGAACTCCCGACAGTATCATAAAGTGAGGGGGGAGGGGAAAAACGTATTTCCTAAATGAACAAATTATTATTAGTTTCCCCAGTACTGAAGGCACAAACACTCATTATTATCACTGATTACCAGTTTTATCCAGAGAGAAACACAGATCTGACCCGTGTGTGCTGAACTATAGGCTATTCAATGTCTCCCTATTCAGTGAAATGGAACGGTCGAAAGAAAAGCTGCCAGGCACTGACGTCAGACAGAAGTGACGTCAGACCGTTATCTTTATGGTTCAATTTCAGTAAAACCAGGCCCCCCCAAAAATATAAATACCCCGTTGCACATCTACACTCCCGGTACTATGTGTATGCCAAGGTTCCTTAATTAGCAGTACTTTTTGAGATACAGGTATATATAAAAGCGTCTTAATTTTTCTTTTTTTTAAAAAACCCAAAAAACAGCTGTTTTTATCGCCACGCTGTATCTCAAAAACTATTTCACCAAATGCTACCCCGTTCACAGGGTTTGTTGAGCCTGTCAATCCGACCACACACACCAATGTTCATGCATATCGATGGGGATTTACCCCCCTTTTGAGCTGGTTGTAAAATCGACATTAAACAGAACCTTCGTTCAAACCTTCCGTGCAGACATTATATATATATATATATATATATATATATATATATATATATATATATATATATATATATATATATAATTTGTTCTTATTGTGCTGTCTGCTTACTTTTGAAGGCAATTCAATGTTACCTTGTACTGGGCATTATCTTGAACACTGAGCTTTCCTTTAATTTCCATCCGCATTCTATCATTTGAGAAATGTCTGCAAATTGAAGTCTGTGCTGGATACCAGGGTTGCAGAGATGCTGCTACATGCATTCATAACCTCTTGTCTTGATTAATGCAGTTCCTTGTTTGTTGGTATACCCATCACTAAACTTGTCAAGAACGCAGACTGCTTTCTCACACTCATATTTCTCAACTTATTACTCCAGTGCTTAGGTCCTTACATTGGTTACCAGTGAGTTACCACAATTGATTTTAAAGTTGCCATAATAACTTATATACGGTCCTTCGTGGATTAGAACTACTAACTTGTATATTCCTATTCGTTCTTTGAGATTAGAAAATTCAGAACTTTAAAATCAATCAATCAATAAATAAATAAATAAATAAATAAATAAATAAATAAATAAATCAGCTGGAGCCAGATATTTTTGTTGTTGTTGATGGAACTCTATTCTGGTTGACATTAGGCAGGTAGAAACATTAGATTCTTTTAAGTCTAAATTGAAAACATAATTTTTGGATGTGCTTTGATATAATTGCTTGTAGTTGGAGTGTATTGTACATATGAGCCCTCTTGTTTTTGTTTTAATTTTGTACATCTCTCTAGGATGCCGTGGCGTGAAGGGCACTATATCAAAATAAATGTGTATTGTATTGTACTGCTTTAGCACCTTGGTAGTGCAACAATACTTTTGTTGCACTCAGTTTGAAGCAGAAAGGAAGAATTACATCTTTAAATTTGGAGTTGCTTTAATCAGAAAACATTGCAGCTTAAAGTCTTGCAGCTGCGTGTATTTTTCTGATAAGCTGAAACTCGGAGCAGCTGATTCAAATCCTGCGGCGTTCTGGGACACGGGGGAGGAGCGGAGCACGCAGCACAAACAAACAAAGGCAGACAGGCTTCCCAGCGACAGTGTGTGGAAGCGACATTGTGGGAGAAGTACGAGTGGACAAGTACAACGCAGTTAGAAGCAGTTTGAAAGCAGGCTGACAGTTGCAGAAGCTACACTAAACTAAAAAAAAAAGGTCTTCAAGCCAGTAATCTCTGACAACTGCATGATGTGGGAAATCCGAGAAAACCCAACAGAGCTCAACCAAGTTTGTGTAAAGTGCCGCACGATCCAGGACTTGCTTCAGCAATTAAGCCTGCTAGAAAAGGAGCTGGAGGAAATGAGACAGCAACAGGAGCTTGAGGAGCTGACACACCCACAATTCATGGAATTCTGCACCCCTAGCAGACTGAAAGCCACCAGGGAGATGGAAGAGAGTCGAAACAGCTGGGTTCAAATAGGCAGAAGGAGGGAAAAAAAGAAACTTCGTCAAACACAACCACCAGAAATCCAGACAGCCAACAAATTTGAGCCACTTCAACATTTAGATGACCAAAACCAACATCAAGAGAACGAAAGAAACAACACCCAGGACCCTATAAACAGTGCTGGCCAGGCAGCAAAAAGAAGGGAGGTCATGATTGTTGGGGACTCCATACTGAGAAACACAGCAAGTTCAGTTCGCAGTTTGGACCCCCTTACTACAACAGTGTGCTGCCTTCCAGGAGCCTCAGTCAAGCACATCACTGAGAACGTGGACAGGCTCCTAGAACGAACAGGAGACGACCCGGTAGTAGTCGTCCACATTGGTACAAACAACATTGGTAGAGACAGGCCAAGATCCCTGCAAAACAAATTCAGAGAGCTAGGAAGGAAATTAAAAGAGAAGACCAAAACTGTGGTATTTTCTGGGATACTGCCGGCGCTTTGCAAAGGACCATATGGACAGCTGGAAATACAAAATCAAAATGCATGGCTGAATTTGTGGTGCACACAGGAAGGCTTCACCTTTCTTGAACATTGGAGCACTTTCTACAACAAGGACTATCTATACAGGTGGGACGGTGTGACAGGCTGACCGGGGTAAGGAGACTCAGAGTCAGGATGTGCAGGGAAAATAAAAGACTTTTAATTAAACAAAATACACAAAACAAAAGGCACGATGGCCAACCAAAAAGACAAACACAAAAACAGGCTTTAAACAAACTATAACAAAAAGAACCACTCACTCTCTCATACAGGTCTTCTCACTCTCACAAACACTCACCAACTAACATACCCAACCACTCCCTTTTATACAGGTGCCTGGGCTAATTGGGCAATTCGCACCTCATTAGCCCAGGCACATTCCACACATTCCTCACACAAACTCACTGAACCACACCCCAAACTCACTCTAAACAATACAAAAAACACAAAACCACCACAAAATAGGCTGCACCCCATCACACACCTCCCCTCCTTGTGCGCAGCACAACATGTTCTAAATGGCCACCTCCCCCCTTAAAGTCCCAAAATCGTCTCCTCTGGTGCTGGGGAGAGGGCAGAGGCTTCCCCTGGCCCACAAGCAGTCCGGTGGTTCCAAGCAAAGATAGTCCGGCAGCCCCGGGCCATAACAGCCGACCCTCGGGAGGCGATGGCGGCAGCGGACCCTCGGGAGGCAAACTCAGGAGGGGAGCCACTGGCCATGAAGGTGGCAGCGGGAGCTCCACTTCTCCCTCGTACTTCGTAACTGGCGATTCCCCGGGCGATGCGGAGCACCAGGCAACCCTAGGCGAAGCAGGACCCTCGGCGACCCCAGGCAAAGCAGAACCTTCGGCGACCCCAGGCGAAGCAGGACCCTCGGCGACCCCAGGCGAAGCAGGACCCTCGGCGACCCTAGGAGAAAAAAAAACGGAGCAACAGGCAACCCCAGGCGATGCGGAGCAGCAAGCAACCCCAGGCGATGCGGAGCAGCAGGCAACCCCAGGCGATCCAGACGTGGCATCCCTGAGCGGAGTGGCTATGGCATCCTTGGGCGGTGCGAGGCACGCATCCTTGGGCGGTGCGAGGCAGGCATCCTTGGGCGGTGCGAGGCAGGCATCCTTGGGCGTGGCCAACAGTGCAGGAACCTCCGGCCAAGGTGGCAGCGGCCAGAGTTCCTCTTCCCTGTTGGCTACAGGAGGTAGAGCCCGCTCCAGCTCTTCTGGTGGCGGAGGCAGGAACAGCAGCTCGTCTCCCTCTGGTGGCGGAGGTGGGAACAGCAGCTCGTCTCCCTCTGGTGGCGGAGGCGGGAACAGCAGCTCCTGCTGCTCTGCTCCTAGCGGTGGTGGAGACAGAGGCAGCTCCTGCTGCTCTGCTCCTGGCGGTGGTGGAGACAGAGGCAGCTCCTGCTGCTCTGCTCCTGGCGGTGGTGGAGACAGAGGTAGCTCCTGCTGCTCTGCTCCTGGCGGTGGTGGAGACAGAGGCAGTGGGAGCTCCTACTAAAAGAATGGAACTGCATTACAGTCTTTTACGACGACTGTCTCCTGCTGCACGAAGACATTCAACTGTTGGGAAATGGTTTTCTGCTCCATGGACGAATTCAGCACCATTCCTATACCCGATCACTCCTCGTCATTTTACAAAATGTATCCAGTTGCTGTAGCCGCATTCCTTTTGGGGGTCTTCTTGGGCTCAAAAATCCATCCTTCTCCGCTTAGATAATTCAGCTACAGTCCAAATCATTAACAAGGTTGTTCATCCTCCCACCATATAATGAGAATATTCAGAAGGATTACCTGTTTATCTGTTACTCATCAGTTCATTCTCAGAGCTCAACACATTCTCGGCCACCTGAATATAATCGCAGATTCTCTTTTTGTTTGTGTTTCCAAACGCAGAGATTCAGAGCATTAGCTCCCGAAGACGACCTCCTACCAACTCAGATTCCTCCCTTTTCAGATCTGACATTCATGTGAGCCACCCGCTGCATCCCTGATTCTGCAGGCTCAAGAAAGAACTCTTCTCAGCATTACTCCCCGCTCACTGCAAATGTACTGGTCATCCTGGAATTGATTTAAAAATTCACTTTGCCTTCAACATTCCCTTCCCTTCATTTTCAATGCCCGTAGTATCATCCTATATTATATCTCTTAAGAACAGAGCTATGTTTCCTCCATCAAAATCTCAATTTCCGGCATCCAGTTTTTCTACAAACTGATTTTCAGCGTCCCAGCTTACACCCAGCAATTCACACATTTCACTAATCCTGAAAGGGCTTCAACGATCAGAATCTCTTTCTCCCCCTGCTTCCCTACCTATCACCATCAACGTACTCTCTTGGTGTCTCTCATCCGCTCTGGCTACTCCTCCCTGTTTTAGATAAAACCTTAAAGCCCTTTTCTCTTAGCCTTCTTGGGTTCCTTAGGTGCTCAGAGTCTACATCACTCTCAAATTCAACCCCCAGATTAACCCCTTCATCTCCGACCCAGCAATCATCTCATCTGATACCTTTTCCTTCCTGCTCAAAGAAGTAAAACTGACCAAGAAGATTAGGGAACCCTTTCCAATTTCGTTTATAAATTAAACTCCCATGTTAGCCCATATGACCCCTTTCTCTCTTATCCATCTCCATCTTTCTCAGGGCGCATCAGCCTCAGACCCGCTGTTTATTAACGAAAACTGTCGTCACCCGACAGTGGTTGTTCTTTCACCTTCACCAAATTCTTTCCAGGTCTGGATTCGCAGCTGAGCAGTTCTCCGGTCATTCCTTCAGAATCGTAGCAGCTTCTTGCCATGGAGTTCCAGGCTCCTTTATCAAATGGTTAGGTTGTTGGTCCTCCAGAGTTTACATTAGAAGAAATATAACGGATCCTAAAAATACTTTTACAAAAATGTGCTCTTAAGCGTTAGTAGCCTGCCTGGAGGGAGGGCAATCAAATCAGCCATGGATTCCCAGAGGTTTATTTCCCAAAAATGGGTTTTGTTTTCCTCCCTGCGCGCTGATGATCATTTGTTAAAGGTTGGCTAAACCTTCAAGTGGGCTATATTCAATACTAATCGCGGCATTGAGACCGGCTTGTTCGTTCTGGGGGTCTCAGCCTTGTCCAGTCGGCCAGGCAGCGAGTCCTCAAACCAAGTTAGGTTTGATGCCAAATTAATGTATATATACAACATACTTCTCTGTAAAATCGCATACTCCGCATTCTCCACAATAAATATTTGTACTAAAACATTTTGTGATTGGTGTTTGTCCCTAAACACATATTTAAAAATGACATGAGTCGTCTGAGGCTAGATACAGTGAAAGTTCATGGTAAACCACGTCGATGAATACATTAATAGCTTGATGTGGCAAAGTGGTTAACAGTGTGCAGGTGCAGGTGAACAATAAACAGACAGACAATTATAATCCATGTGCAATGTTGTTTAATGGTTTGTAATCCGATTGCCTGATGGCATAACAACAGTAAATAATAAACAATGTTAACAGGCAATACAGCGGCATGTATTGCTCTGTTTAAATCCACGGTTGGTTCCCAAATAAACAGTCCTGTTCTTATTCACCCACACGTAACACGTAACACAAACACAAACACACAGTGCGTGCTTGTAGTGAATATACAGTCCTTAATGAAACAAAGTGCAGTGATGTTGTCCGGGTTGGTGCTGGCCTTTGGCGACAGCTCCGGATCGTGTTAGCCATCTAAACCAGCGGTTTTCAAACTCGGGTATAATCCTGCAATGGCAGACAACAGATTTTATTTATTTATTTTTAACCACATTGTATACTTTGCAACTTAGCAATCGAATTAACAATGTTGAATCTCCTTTCAAATAAAACCAGAGCCGTACTGGTGTACATTTCCTTTCTGTTGGGCGAGGTTATCTATAAACACCCAGCCGGCTGCTGACAGCGAGTGAGTGTTGAGCGCACATGGCTAATTTACATATTTAAATAGCAGGGCGGTGGTTCCGCAGTCTGTAGGCTAAAAAGAATAAAAAAACAGTATGCTGTTGCTTCTTTTAAAAATGTGTAGTATTTACTAGGTACGTTTACTTTCTGGAGTTTAAATGTTCAGTGTTTGTAGTTTAATCAGTTCAGTGTGTTTTATCTAAGTTTATGTTTTTAAATAACAGTATTACTGAGTTGAGCTGTGCGCACTACTTAGACAGTGAAATCACTGTGGTGGAGCTGGAGCGTACACGACTGTGTTATCTTTACTTGCAATGCTTTGTGTGTTTTTTTCACTATGACTAATTAATTGAACTCCTTTGTGGAGTGATTGCATTACCCTAGGCATGTACGCTTCTAATTATTAGGCTAATAAAAGCAAAAGCACGGTATTGTTATTATTATTACAAAAATGGAATCGCAGGATTAAAAATAAATAAATAAATCAATAAATAAATCCCTAACTCCTGGGATTGGGAAGTGTTTGGAATTGGATTCCCTACTCCAGACCTATTGAGTGTGTTCATGTCATATAGTGAGTGCCCATCAACAAGCTGTCTGGCAGCTGATTAACATGAACAGAAGACTGCACTAAACACTAACATGTAAGCATTTTGCTAAAAGTCATTTTTGACTGCATGATATAAATGTCACTTTTCTACTTTCATCAAATTTAGCTTTTGGAAATATTCACTTCAAAACAATGTGCTTATTCTGGCTGGATTCGATACTGCACAAGACACACATAGCATTTTAAATGTCCAGCTCAAGTGTTAAACGATAACATATGAGTTAAGTAAATAAAAAATAAAAAACAAACACACATATTCAATGTATTATTCAATATTCACACAGTTGCGCATGCTACCTGATTTTTTCTTTTTTTAAATGCCTGTATTTGTAATTTTTAAATTGTTTTTATGCAAAATGCCCAGTCTGTTTTCTCTCTACATTTCTGCATTTGTTGGAAGAAATGCACAACTTTTGTTGAGAATTGCTTTCAGATTTTGTTTTAAATTAGGCCCCTAGGTTTTGTTTTTCAAAAGCATAAACTGTTTTTGGCAATATTTAAAACTATTTTGAAATAATTTTACATAGCTTTCTTAGTTTTAATTTAATTTTATTTAATTGGTTAAGAGCAGTTTTCCATGAACAGTAATTAGCTGAACTCTAGCCCCTCCTCCTTCCATGTGTGCCTTCTGAGCCAGCAAATCAAGACTCAAGGGCCAAAACAAAGGTTTAAACAAAAACAAAACTGTTCAGGCTGGGCAGAGCCTTCACTTCACTATCCAACAAAAACAGAGAGAAACACACAGTAACAAACTACAAACTACACACTGTCAACTCACCAACTCCCCTTTTTTATAGCATGTGGCTGGAGCCTAATTATCAATTATTCAATTAGCTCCAGCCACGTTCTCACATGTATTTTGGCAGGGATAGGAAATTAACACCATCCCTGCCAACCACCACCAAAATACCACAAAACAATATTATTTACAGGCAGGGCCCTGCCCTGCCACATGGTGGAAATGGTCTCCTCTCCTCCCTCCCTTCTTCGTAGCCGGCAGCTCCCCTTTATGGGGCTCCAGCTACACAATCTCCTGCAGCGAAACTGCTGCGGGAGGAGTTGGTCTCCTGACCCCCTCCCCCTTCATCATGGCCGGCAGCTCCCCTTTGTGGAGCACCAGCCACACCATTTCCTGCTGCCACGCAGGACTGGCAGCGACCCCAGGTGAAGCAGGTGGTGATGGTAGAGGAGGCAGAGGCACCTCCCCTTCTGACGGCAAAGGTGGCAGGGGCTCCTCCCCTTCTGGCTGCGAAGGCGGCAGGGCTCCTCCCCTTCTGGCTGAGAAGGCGGCAAGGGCTCCTCCCCTACATACAACATAAAACACAAAATACACACACAGGGACAGGGTTTTTGTCATTTCAAATCTTTTCACAAAACAAACATTAAACTAAGATGCAGTGTCCAGTATAAAACCACATCATGAAAAACCACATTTGTAGGTAAAAAAAAAAAATTAAATAAGTCACTACATTTAAAAAATATATAAACACGACAAATTTTCAGTCCACTAAAATAAAGGGCTTTACGTAATCTCTGCAAGTAAGAAATTGCAGTGTCCAGTGTGAAAACACAACATGAAATAATAAATTAACATCCAAAGTAGCACGTTTCTATTTTGGTGTCAGATTGTCTCCAATCAGCACCGACCCTTTTCTCACCAAAACAGAAAGATCAGGTCCCAAGTCTGTGACATCATCAGATTGTACTGCTAACAATGCCCCCTTTTGCAACCAGGGCTTCAGGAGGTTTATATGATAAATGTGTTTTCTCTCCGCCGTCCTGGCTGGCAGATCTCATAATCCATCATTCCAACCCGGCATGTAACCTCAAAGGGTCCTTGCCAATTTGCAAGAAGTATAGACTCACTGCTGGGTAACAATAGAAGTACTTTATCTCCAGGCTGAAACGTGCACAATTGGGCCCCTCGGTTATACCGAATCTCCTGCCTGTGTTGTGCATGCTGCAAATTGTCATCTGCCTATCGACCAATAGACTTTAGACACTTGCGCAGGTCCAACACATACCAGATCGTATTGATCGAATTGTCCTGCTGTTCCTCCCACATCTCCGACCAGATCGAGCACACCTTGGGGTCTCTGCCCATACAGCCACTCAAATGGAGAAAACCCCATGGGATCCTGGGGTACTTCTCTAACAGCAAAGAGAAGGTGAGGAATCACCTGTCCCAGTTGCACACGTCACATTCAATGAATCAGTGCAAACCATCAGTCTGGGGGTGTGTGAAAGAGAAAGAATGAATCTTGGTTATAAATCTCCCTCCCGACCTGTGAGGGTGCTGTGTAAAGGGAACAGAGTGCCCTGGACTGGATGGTGTGACAATTCATTCCAAGGGAATGGTGGAAGTCGGCCATCTAGAAAGGGGGCGGAGCTACAGTACACCAAGTCATCGCCCCAGAAGGGAAGCGATGTGGCAACCGCAGATTGGAGGAGAAAAGGTTGCAGTCGCTAACCAAGGGGGTGTGACTGACGGTACAAAAGGGGACGTGGCTAGGTGATCTGTTACTTTGTTATGGTTAAAAGCGAACCGCTCAAGGAAAACCAAATTGTACCGTGAGTGTTTAGTGTTTGCTTGTTTTGTCATGTCTAATTATATAATTGTTTGTTTATTAGACGGCTAACACGTAAGGGGAGCTGTCGCTTAAGGCCAGCACCAACCCGGACAACATTTCACAACTGTACATGAACATTGTACATTTCACTACTTGCACGTTAGCACTCACTCTGGACTTGTGATTGTGTGTGTGTCTTTGTGTGGGTTTGTGGCAAAGTGGTTTATTGTAGACAGGTGCAGGGGTGATGCAGTGCGTGAAAGAATTAGACAGGTGTCCCGCAAAAGGGATATCATGCGCCAGCCTCATGACCTCGGTCCAACAAGATGGGGGAACCAATAATTGTGTTACAGGCTGTCCTGTGCCCACGGCTAGGTTTACCCTATATAGTAATTGCCTCTTGATACTGAAGTGTGGATATACTAGCGCCCCAGTGTCATCAACATCCTTACCTTCAATAGACCAGACTTGCCCCCAAGCGTGCACTAGTGACGGGTCATTATGTTGGTCCCACACTATGTCTGCGCTTGAGTACCACTTGTCCGGTATATTGAGAGGGGCGGGAGTAGCATCTGTCATAGATGGCCCAGTAACCTCGCCCTTCTGAATCCTTTTGACTAGCGTTTGTTACCACCCGAGTGCTCTCCCACCAAACCCCAGCCTTGTCTTAGTGATGCTCCCTCCCATTTTGCAGTCCTTCTCTCTTTATTCATTTTTCTAGGACAGAAAATGGGGGAAAACATTTCAGCTTGAAAAGGAAACACTTCACCAATGCGTTCCTTTTTCTTTTTGTCTGCCACGTTTACGTGTGCTGTCGAGACTGCCATTAATTTATCCAATTCTCTATAATTTGGCCAGTTTCAACCCAGAATTATTGGGTGTGGTAGCCTTTCTGCCACCCCAACTTCTAGGTGGCTTTTTATCGGTCCTACTGATAAATACACTTTTAGGGTGGGGTATTTCGCCGTAGCTCCATGGACGCAGGAGATCACCACCTGGCATCGTGGCTGCTACACCACACCGCCCAAGAGAGCTGCGTTAAACGTTTGCGGTCCTATGTCGGACCTCGTCCGACATTGCAATTTTCCCTTTCCGGTCCAATGTCGGACCCTGTCCGAAATCATCAAAAAGACTTAAAAAACAGGTCTCTAGTCGTTTTTTCTCCGGAAAAAGCCGAGAAAACCAATGGCCGAGTGAGACCGATAGGAGCCGAGAGAAGCCGGAAAAAAGGGCCGTATCTCATGAATACAGATAGCCCCGGCACCACATAGATAACACGGACATAAACAAACAAGATAGCTGCTTCTGCATCCAGTGCTCAAAGAATATCACAGACATTTGCAGCACTTTTTTTAGATGTTATAGTAATAAAATAATGACTTGGATCGCATTATTGAGGAGTTTGGTGATAAAACGAGTGATCAGGAGATGATTTATCGGTATGCACTACTATGAAGTGGTATGTGAAAAATACAATGAACAAGGGGTGGGGCAAGGCTGGAGAGTGTCATGTTGATATGCAGTGCCTTTTAAACCTGTTTTACTGTGAAAAAATACTTTTAAACAGCGCATCTAAAATAAACTGCATGTGTGAAAATAAACTGCACCTGACGCGCCTGAGACGTGCTGAATAAATGGAACACTAAGGGTTAATTAAGGTCTGCTCACACCCTGTGTCCACTAATGCGTGGGTTCTCACCTTGCCTAAAACTGCATGAACAATACAACGCCCCCCCCCCCAACCATTGGGCATCTGGAGCTTACCCACTCCAGATGCCCAACTGCACGCTGCCTCGTCACACTCCATTGCCGATGGGCATGACCTGGCCTGGTGCCCCTGTTGGTTGCATCTAAAACAGATGGGGGAGAAGGAGGGAACATTGGTTAAATTCATGTCTCATTGCTTGTATGGCAACGAGGCCGGGGTAGCAGCTATACCCCCGCTGAGGGTCAACCTTGTTCTCCATGGAGAGGAGGCAAGGTTGCCCATAGGGGCCAGAGATCTAGGAGGTCTGGATTCCGGTGTTGAGGGTGGTGGTGGCGGAGGAGAGAGAGGAGGGGCTTGACTGCTCCAAAGGGCGGGCACCGACAGTATCCCTGTCCTGGCAGAGACCAGGGAGTCCGCATAATCCTCGGCCAGTTTCACAGCGTCTTCCAGGGTGTGGGGGTTGTGACACTGTATCCACATGGCAGAATTGCTCCATAACCACTGCTTCCCCCATTTGCAGGTTGTTTTTCTTCTCGGGGGTCAGCCAGTGTACCATGTGGTCACACAACCGTTCTGCAACCACCCTGGGGCGTGTCTCCGGAGATCTTCGGTACTCTCTGAATCATACCCGGTGAGTCTCTGATGTAATGTTGAGGCGATGAGGAAAGGCCAGCTTGACCAGGTCGTAACTGGTGGCGAGGTCGCTTATTGCCTGGTAGGCTGCCTGAGCCTCCCCGATCAGGCAGCATCCCAGCTGGCTCACCCAGAACTCCCACGGCCATGACGCAGTGGTGGCCATCCACTCAAACACGACCAGGTACGCCTCTGGGTTATCCTCATCGCCCGAGCCTTCGGTGCCGACATTGCTGCTGCTGTGGAAAACACCAGCCCTACCCGTTCAATGAGCGCAGTGTAGCGCTCCTCCCTCTTTCTCTCCTCTGTCTCCTGTCTGCTATCCAGCACCTCCAGCAGCTCTGCCAGTGTATTGCGGTCCATGATCCCGTTATCTGACACCACATGTGGCAAAGTGGTATATTGTAGACAGGTGCAGGGGTGATGCAGTGCGTGAAAGAAGCAGACAGAGATAATTGTAATGCAGTTTTTAGAAATGTTTTTATTTTATTTCCAGGTCTGGCGACCAAAGAATAGTTTTCCGGCAGTACACACGAATGTGTACAGCCCGGGGTATATAATAAGAACCGACAGTCCCAAATATTAAACAATATCCGTCCCACAATAATACTTGCACGGTCACCAGTCCTGGGTGCGTGCAGTAGTGCATGTGGTGGGTGATACAGGTTTATTTGTGACAAAGGTGCAGTGTTGTCCGGTTTCGAGCTGGCCCCTGGCAACAACTCCGGAACTGTGTTAACTGTCTGGTAACGTACAAGACAAGACGAGACAATTACAAATAAACAAAAACACAACACTCACGATTTCACTTTAAATACACAGGGTACCGTCCTTCTGGCTCTTTACTCACTAAAAACCAATGCGAAGGAACAGATTACGATTCTCCATCCCCCTTATATGCTGTCATGCATGACCCCTTGGTAAATGAATGCAGCTGCCTTTACAATCTGCGGCTGCTACATTGTTTCCCTTCCGGGTCAATACGTTCTTGCAATGGAGTCTTGCCTTCTTCCAGACTGATGACTTCCCGACCCAGGGAAAGAACTGTCAGACCAGCCCGTCCAAAGAACTCTGTCCTCACTGCTTAGTGCCCTCACCAGTCGGGAGGGAGATTTAAAACCAAGATTAATTATATTTCTGTCACACTGTTATACTGTGTTTATTCTTTCGGGACTGTAACCCTTTGTTTTGGAACAGTGCAATACACATTGATGTGTATTGCCTGGGATTATTCTTTGCGGTCGCCAGACCTGGATTATAAAAATAAACATTCAAGAACATTATTGTTTGTCTTCTGTTTCATAATCATATCATCTCTAACCTGCACAGTGCAAAGCACTTTGCCAGAGGGTGAAATACTGATGTCCTGATGGTCTTAATCCCCAAAAGATTACATGTTTTACTGACCAGCCGTGAAGCAAAGTTGGTACCTTGGTCGGTCAGCATTGCCGGGGGAGTACCTACCTGGGAGAAAACCTTCAATAGCTCATTGGCTACAGACTTAGCAGACGCAGAGCGGAGGGGAATGCCCTCTGGATAACGCGTAGCGTAATCCAGAATGACCAGTAGGTGCATGTATCCTGCCACACTCTTCTAGTGGTTCGACTATGTCTACCCCAATATGCTCAAATGACGCTTCCACCAGTGGCAATGGCACAATTTGACAGCTCTAGGGCTGGCAAGTTGGCAGTCCCGGCAGTGTTCAAAAAACGCTGCATGCCCCCATTAAGCCCTAGCCAAAAGAATCGTGTCACAAGCCTAGCTCTGGTTTTGTCCCGGCCCAAATGACTAGACAGGGGAATGGCGTGAGCTAGATAAATCATCCCTAAAAGGCTTAGGAATGAGAAACTGATGACGCACTTCCCCAGTCTGGGGTAATTTAACAACCTGATACAGTAGATCTCAATCAATTTCAAAGTGCAGGTACGTGGCGGCAGGCCTGGGCTCGACCACACGACCACTGCCCAGCGCATCGTCACGTCCATGCTCGAGTTGAAAGTCACAGGAGCAAGCTAGAAAATCATCTCCCATGGCTTCCAACTCGGGTCAGGTCGGTACCTTCACCAACCGCCCCCACATGAAACAAATCGGATTCCCTTCATTGCCAGCCCTCATTCTCAGCAGCCCAGCGTTCCTGTTTCAGGGCTTGAACCTATGGCAAAACCAAGCCGGGTCGCAGAAGGGGAAGATTTCTCCAGTTCCTCCTTCTTAGCCAATGGAGGGGACAGGGCAGTCACAGCAGCCAACCAATCTTTGAACTGCTTGCAGTCTTGCCCCTGAATGACGGGTATTGGCAATCAAGGGCACAACCCGACTTCTACTTGCGTCACTTTCTGCCCAGTTTTTAAGTTTACTGAGACCTTAGGATATTAATCCATTCCATTAATTGTTTATGCCTCAATGAGATTAACCCTTCTTATATTAGGACTGACCACACTCTGAATCCAAGAGAGCCTGGGTTTGTGTATCATCCACTTTCACAGGATGGACAAACCCCGTTTGCTGGAGTGACTAAGGTAATTGAACATTCTTACCTGGCCGGATGAGGTCACATTACATGGCTGGGCAATCCTAAGCAATGTGGCCCATCTCCTGGCATGTCCAACACTTCAGTGGACCCGGATCTGGCCATTGCATCTACCAGTGGAGGTCTGAACACCGGATTCATCAAGGGGGCTCGACAGTAGGGTGGCTGAGCAAGACCCCGGTCCGACACCACAGCAGCCCGTGGGTAACCCCATCCTGCCCCGGTTCTCGGGCCGGGAGCTCCTGCCGCCACACTCCATGCAAATACCTGATTTCCCTCCCCCCCAGTCCCTTTGCCCTCCCTTTGGCAACTCGCCGGGGTGATGCTAGAGTACCAGGTTTTCCAGGTGGCTGTGTAGGTGCTGGTTCTGCTGCCTTGTACCGTTCCACCAACTGGACCACCCGGTCCAGAGTTTCTGGTTCCTGTCATCAAACCTACAGATGAGGTCCCGGATCCAGGCACTTCAGACCCCTGGCAGTTGCCCCTGCCACCCCATTTGGGTCCCTTGTCGCTGGTTCTCGGTCCCTTCCTGGAGTATAAATGGCTGTGTGAAGGCTGAGACCTGTGTGGAGACCTGTGTGGTCGGGCGTAAAGGTACTCTGTGAAAAGTGTTTTGTAAAGTAAACGGCATATAACAGGTTCTGTAGTTAGGCTTTTGTTTTGTTCCTGTGTGCAGAAAACACTTAACTACAGTTCTGTGCCTCGGTCAACTGTTTTAAGGGCACAAACGAGTGTGGCCAGGATTCGTTACCACAATAGATATATTAATATTTCACTACAATAGTAGACATGTATTTTAATAATAAAAAATATATATATGTTACAATACTTAGTTAAAGACTGGCCACAGTTTGTATGCATTACTTTCCAGGTAGCTCTCTGATTTATTTATTCATTTATTTTGCTTGTCAAAGGTGTGTTTTTTCTTCCCAAGACAGTAACCGCCATCAAGTTACTGGGTTTGTATGTGGTAATGTGTGTCACCTTTTGATTTGGTCCAGAACCTAACAGAGATGAAAATTAATAAATAGATACATTATGTGTCCGCGCATTTAATGTAAAAAAGAGAAAATGCATCTAAATATTATGATTTTCCAAAGTCTGAACATGCAAGTATTTGTAAATCGCTAGTTAGCTATTTTTTATTTTTTTGCCACAGCTTGCTGTTACAAGAACAAAACCATAAACCTTTGCTCTCATGAGATACAATTTGCAATGCTTATTATCGTGCTTATCATTTGCTGATGTTTGTTGTTTTGCTCATATTTGCAATGTTATACCAGTGGTTTCGGCAGGTCCTGCAAAGTACTTGGTGGGCTGAGCTACTTTGCAATGAGTAAGTTAGCGTATTGTATAACAGGCGTTTATTTTTAAGGTCCATTTGCAAGTCGCGTTGCATTCTTGTCATCACCCTTGACTACATTTATGAAGTACACAGTAATTTGTGTTTAATTTAATACTAAGGGTCAACATTTTTTTCTAGATTAGGATGTTTTGTCCTTTTTGTGGAAAGAATTTGGGGAACAGTAGCAGGTTGTTCTGCAGTAACTGTGGAAAATCACTGCAGACTACCACAAAGTCCAACAGATGACAATGCTGAAGGGGCAACATCACAAGTAATGAATGGTAAGTTTTTTTTGTTTGTTTCGACATAACCTGCATATCTTTTATTTTTATTATTTTTATTATTATTATTATTATTATTATTATTATTATTATTATTATTATTATTATTAATAATAATAATAATAATAATAATAATACATGTTACAACCTTTTCGGTTTGCAACAACAACAAAAAAATCAGTATTTGTTGCATAAACTAGGCATTACTCTGATTTGTTGTTTTGATGTGGATCATGGGATGTGGGGGGGGGGGGGTGAAGATGGGGGGGGGGTGGTGGGATGAAAGGGAGAAAAATAAAAAGGGAATCATTTTTGTTCTTTTTGTTTATATTATGTTGTATTGTTTGTTCCCCAAATAAAAATATGTTACCACAAAACAAAATCCAGTAACAAATAAACCTTTCTAATTAACCTATGTTTGTAGAATATATGTATTGTGATGGGGAAGGACTGGGTGGCTGATTAGGTCAAACCTTATGATTATGCTCTTGTGTTAGGAACAATGTCTGCAGGCAGCAGGTTGCGCAGGAACTGGTTGTGGGGTGAAGTGCTGGCAACCTCTCCCCCACACTGACACTAGACTTTCACTGGCTTCTGCTTCTAATGAAAAAGTATTGAGTGTCCATGATAAAGTGTTCTGCAAACTGTTTCAATACATTTCTAAGTGATTTCTTTGTTGCTTGGACCTTTGAAATATCCTTACACATGAAATCTGTATTTTAATTTAAAAACAAGCCTGTGTCCTATTTTGGTTTTTTTTAAAAAAAACTGATGCTACATGTTTTGGAATTAGTCTCTTTATTATAACATTTGAGTTCACAGCATTAAATTACACATTCAAAGAACTTCTTAAGTAGAATATATTTACACAGGAACGGTAATTAAAATGATACTACAATGCTATATCATCAAAATAAATCTTGACATGGTGTAGCCACTGTCACAAAGGCACACTTTTACACAGTAGATCTTTTTTATTTTTTTATTTCATAATACACTACAGCAGGGGTGGGCAATTACATTACTTGAGGTCCGCAGTGCTTTCTGGCTTTCATTCCAAATCCACATTCATTCCAAGAAAATAAACGAAAGTTAATCAGAATGTTTGGTGTGTCTTAAATGCACTAGCACCATTTAGTAAATTAGACCCAATGTGAATAATGTTCTACAATTACAATATTATTCAAATATCACCTGCACATTTCTATTATTTTGTTTACTTTCTATTGCCCTTTATATCAGTAAATAGAACACTGGCCCAGATTAAATCAAAACTTTGACCCATCCGCTAATCACAAAATCCAAACTGTACTTAATAGTGCTCTCCTTTTTTGTAAGAAGTCTCTTTCATCTACTCATAAGCACCAACGCCATCACGTTCTGAGTTGTAGTTTGCAACCAGCAGGTGGTTCAAAGTTTTGATTTAATTTGGGCCAGTGTTCCCCACTTCCAGTCCTGGAGGGTCAAAACATTCCAATGATCTGTTAATTACCTAATTGGCTTAATTGGACCAATGTAACACTTTTCTCCAGGTTTCCTGTTGTTAAGGAGTTAAAGAGAGAGCTATAAAATGCTGGATAGTGTCCCTCCAGGACTGGAAGTGAATAACACTGAAATAAACACCTCACAACCTTCTTTTCAAAGCAAAACAGTGATCAACTAATTCTGTATTTAATGTTTAAGGCCTGTAAAATAAGTATACTCCTGCAGCATCCTCTGTCATGGAGCTCAGACTATATTACACATTGCCATAATACGTCATGTCCAAGCACAATAAACTTTGAAATGAGTTGTATTCTTTAGCGTAGCAGTTCTTAACCGTGGTCCTCGAGAAGCCATGTATGTGCCTTTTTTTTCTTTAACTGAACACTTAAATACTTCATGGTATCTTTAATTGAACAAATAATTCGCTTCTTTTCACCTTTTCAGTTGTTTTCAGCTCTGAAACAGGAGTAGCTATTTTAAGTTAGGGTTCAATTAGGTTACTGACAACTCAGTTGGAATGACACAGGGGTACTTGTGAACCACTGCTTTAGCATTAGTGACACAGGTATAAAATGCTGGATAGTGGCCCTCCAGGACTGGAAGTGAGGAACACTGAAATAGAAACACCTGAAAACCATCTTTTCAAAGCAAATCGTAAAGAATAAGAATAAGGTCTCACGTGCATTGGCACCTGGCACTGTTACTAACGCTGGAATTCTGCTCTCAGTTACATGCAGGGTGGCCTCTTGAGCAGGGCTGTCAGACTCAATTCCTGGAGGGCCACAGGGTCTGGTGGTTTTCGTTCCACCCTGAGTCTGCAGTGATTTAATTGGTTTAATCATTGAATTAGCTGGATACATTTTAACACCTATCCAGACCCTAATATGTTGTACAGTATATGCAACTGTACCTTGAATCAAATGCACATTTTAAACCATCCACTGTAAAATGCTTTGCAAAACAGGTTAAAAGTGTTAAATTGAGTAAATAATTAGTTCACAAAAGTAATTGAGAGCAAAATTTGGAACGTAAGCCAGCAGATGCTGCAGACCTCCAAGAACTGAGTGGCAGCCCTGCTCTTTGGTATTCCAGCATTAGCAGCAGGGCCAGGCGCCAATGCACGTGAGACCTTATTCTTATTCTTTACAAATTAAGCTCCAGAATGATAAAAAAGCGTCATAATACAATAAACTGAGATCCTGATAAGTAGGTAAAGGTATTTCATATCAGATCACATGGTACACTTCCTTCCACTGAGATTCAGTGTGTTACGCAGACAACTTTAGCGCAATTGACCAAACCCACACCAAGTCAATCAGAGAGTTTTGCATTCCGAAATCCATGCTACTTTTGAATTGCTCGTATGAGCCTGAGACTGGAAGTATTACAACATTTCCACAGGTGTTGGACAACGGGAATGAGGAATCATAAGTGAAATCTATGGATGGCCTTGGCTGCATCTCTGCCAGTGGTAGTGTTCTGAGTTCTGTGGCAAACATGAAAATATCCTCCAGACAGACTCCATCATAAGAACATAAGAACATAAGAAAGTTTACAAACGAGAGGAGGCCATTCAGCCCATCTTGCTCGTTTGGTTGTTAGTAGCCTTTCGCTTTGAAATATAAAATGTTATGTACTTCAAGATATGAGCACAATACATTATTTATTTTCCCTATTAAAGAAGTTCCTTTTTTAAGTTTTATTATTGAAAACGATTGTGAAATGATAAGCAAATAAAGCAATAAATTACAAAAGCACTCCTTCACAGTCCAACAGGTAGTTTGCGCAGTAACCCATTATTCTAGACTCATCCCTGCGCCTGTTACTTCCCACTGGGCTAAACCCCACTCTGAAAAGATTTTCCATGTCAACAGGTGTCATTTTCTTCTCACTCTAGCACATGTAATCAGTCAGAACGCTTGGGTGTTGCTCCAAACCGTTGAGAAAATTTAGAGTGGCCAGTCCATCCTTGAATCTGGAAATGAAATATGAAAATAAATCTTATCATGCATGCAGTAAAGACTAGGATTTAGAGCTGGCATAAAGATGTAAACATATAGGGACTGATTGTCCCTGTGGGAAAACTCGCTTGCTATGGAGGGGGCAATTTGCCCACTGTTTGGGAAGATAGAGCCCATAGTTACCTCAGCTTTGCACAAGTTCATATCTGTATGGTTTTAATCTTTTTAGTTTTTAACATTAACCACTTTTTTTTTTACTTTAAACTCTGACTACCAGTGCTAGATGACGTCCAAAATCAATCAAGAGTAAGTATAATGAAGCTATACTTAAATCACCAATGGCAGTCCGAGGGTTAAATAGCAGTCCTTTCTGGCTCTGTTTCCAGGATAGCTCCAAGATGGCTTCTCATGTATGTATTAGAACTACATTTCTCATCATCCTCCTGTTCACTGGTAAATACATCTCAGTCACATATGTGAGTGGGAGGATGATGGGAAATGTAGTTTGAGCAGGTCCATCAAAGTCATGCAAAGGCATCTTGAAGGCAAGTGTAATGCAAATTCAGCTTTTTAAAAAGTGCTCAAAATGTAAAATACAAATTAAAGAAAAAAACAATACACACAACTTACTTAAACAGTTCGAGCACACATGAGAACATTCAACACAATAAAATTTAAAAAAACTACACAAATATCAAGCCACATTACTTCCACAATTCTACCAACAGTTTAATGCAAGAATAATTACTTCATTTACCCACTTCATACCTGTAGCAATTGTGCCCTGGATTGCTAGTTGCTCCTGTAGTCAAAATGTCTTACTCTTCTGAATCAGAAAGAAACTGAAAAATAGGTATCACATATAAACATTTCAAGAAGCCTGGAAAATAGACAACTCAGAAGTAGAACAATTTGCATTTGAATTGTTTATATATATATAAGTGTGATGCGGAAACTGAGTAACGTATTAAATATGCAAAGCCCAACCAACACCATGTGGATACATATCAAAATGGCCAATTTATGAATACATACTGTCTTATGAAACTGCCACATTGGCATTAATGATTGCTTCTACAAAACCTGAGATATGATCCACAAGTCTGTTACAGTATCTGGGGTTGATTTTTCACTCTAAGGCTTGTACACCTTTGACTCGTGTAAGTAGTGTGGGGAAGTGAATGTGTTGTGGTATGGAGTGTTGTTTTGCAGAACAGCATACTAGAAAGTGTTCCACACATCAAAGAGGAGGTTCTTCCAAGATGAGATGATGAACCCGAGATTATAAATTGTGAAATATTGTTGATTGTTAATACATTCTGTAAAAAATGAATATAAGATAAACTTACCTGTAAATCATCATCTTCTGGAGATATGCTAAATAAAAAAAGTAAATATGAAACAAGTTTAACTAAGAATGTACATAGTGAATGAATCATTTCAAATAATTATGGATCTCTTCATTTGCAGTGATATCATTTTGAATTTATTACTCTACAGATCTCAAAAAAAGACTAAATATCCTGTATCTTAGGCTACATTTTATTTGCTTCTGTTGATTTTGTATCCTGTACTGGTGTACTTGCGAGCCCTGGTGTCTCTAATGGCTACAAAAAAAGAATGAGTAATCAATAACAGAAACCAAAAAGTTTGGACTCAGAGCTGGGTAACAATAGAAGCACTTTATCCCCCAGCTGAAACTTGCGTAACCGGGCCCCCCTGTTATATTGGGTCTCCTGTCTGTGCTGAGCCTGCTGCAAATTGTCATGCATCCATTTTTCCACAGACTCAAGACGTTTGCGCAGGTCCAACAAATACCAGACAGTATTGGTCGAATTATCCTGCTGTTCCTCCCACATCTCTCTGACCGGATCAAGCACACCCCGGGGTCTCCGCCCATACAGCAGCTTGAATGGTGAAAATACTGTAGAAGCCTGAGGTACCTCTCTGATAGCAAAGAGAAGGAAAGGAATCAGCTGGTCCCAGTAGCGCACGTTACTGTCAATGAATCTGCGCAACATGTTTTTGATTGGTTCTGCTGCCTGGTACTGCGTTGGTTCTGCTGCCTGGTACTGCTCTACCAGTTGGATCACCCGATCCAGGGTGGCGAGTGCCTGCCGTTGCACCCACAAGCGGGGTCCCGGAGCCAAGCACTGCAGGAACCACTCGACTATGACTACCTCCATCAGCCTGGTAGTGGTGGCTGCTCCCGAGTTCAACCATCCCCTGGCGTAATCCTGCAAGCGGTGCGTGATGGCCCTGGGGTGTTCCTCCCCGGCAAAGCTCTCCTCCCAGAATTTGCGGCGGTAGCCCTCCGGAGTCACACCCACATGGTTTTGCACTGCTTTGTGTGGGCAGTGCCAGTGAATCCCACTCTGACACCATTGGATTGATGGTGGGCAATTCACTGACACACACGGGAGACAGAAGTTTTATTTGCAACACCTCACTGGTGCCCAGATTTATTATTTTCTTTTGCCGTTATTTTCTTTTTAGCCTGCAGAGAGCGCTGTTGTCTGTGGCCTGAATACCGACAACGGTAGTCAGGTCCACAGTAATACCAATACAGGTACTTGCAGGTGCACTCACAGGTGCTCAAAAATAATAATGAAAACCAAAGGCGAAAGAAAAAGGGAAAATAAAACTACAAAACAAAAGTGCTGCTTACGCAGTGCCCCCACTGTCGCTATGCCGGTCAGTACGGGCCTCCGACTTACGCTCAGCTACACTGGGGTGGCCAAAGTTCCCCGTATAACTACACATGTACCCTCGGGTATGTAATTATTTCTTTTACTTTTTGGTTTCTTTTAAGGCAGGCTGTCTCACTCAGCCGTGGTTGCCTGGTCTTTGTTTACACTGAGGTCTTCCACCAGCGTCACTGGGTTTCCTCTCTCCGGCCACCCGAACGCATAACCAAGCGCAGTACTTATGGACCGAGCAATCCCCCTAGGCCTGCCTCAGCCACTCAGAGAGAGGGAAAGCCAACACATCCTCTTCCCCACCTCTCCGTGTCATCGCCATGACTGACAGGCGGATCTTACGAGGTTGCTGCCCTCTTCCTGCATAACCACGCATGCGCCAGACAGTCAGCACAGCCCTCCCCCGTTACAGGGACTAAATGTGATGTAGGTATAATGCATTTTATAAAAAAGTAACATTTTATTTACAATAATAGCTGTATTTTGTGGTCACATGACCAAAACAACCCACAAAAACAAACAATATGTCATTTGCCTGGGATATCTGAAAGGGAACATATGGTAATGTAAGACAGCCGATTCCCAAAATCACAAAATTCCTGTAGCACAAATAATGCCTGAGTGGAAATATTGCGGCTCACGTGAACAGAAAAAAAGTGCCTAGAAGTAGCTCTGTGCATTAATGATTCAGACAATTGCTTGTAGCGCTGTGCCCTATAATTCCGTGTTGTGTAAATCCTTACTGTCACTTTAAATATTAATTGGAAAACAAGGAGGGATGTGGTTGGAGGATTTCTTTGCGGTGCAGAGGTTAAAAAGGGGGAATGAGGTTTAGAGAAAAAAAAAGAGAAACATGGAGACGTGCTGATTTGGGAACTGCAAGTGGATGATCAACCAGTGGTTTTAAGTTCTGTTGTTTTTTTCGTTTAACCCAAGAGGAAAGGTGCACTGATGGTTCGAGTTACGAGACTGCTATTGTTGCTGTGTTGGTATCGTGGTTGATGGCGTCCAGGCGAATCGGAGCTGCAAGCTTCAAGCGGGTTTGACTCTGAAAAGCTATTATCAGTATTGCTGGATTTTGTTGTGTTTGGGCAACTAACCGTGTGCGATTAATTCTGTACTGTGTGCTGTTATCTTGGGACTGTTGCTATTTTGGACGGCGTGGGGACTTATCTGGTTGGTTATTGCGGTTTCCCGGGATGTAGGAGTTTGTTATTATTTTGGCCGAAATAAGGACAGATTCTGGTATATAGTTCGGGACGTTTTTTTTTCCTTTTTTATTCGGCAGAAGAAATATTATACGTACTCCTTCCCGTTTGGCAAAGATATTACTTTGTTTGTTCTTTTTCCTGTTGTGAGGTTGGGGGAGATAGTTTAAGGAACATTAATACGTTTTGAAACATATATGCATTTGTCTTGTTGTTATTACTTTTATTTTGCAGTGCACTGCAACGTCCTAGGTGCTTTATCGTTTTGTTGATATAATTATGATTTATTTCTTAGCAGACGCCCTTATCCCCTATTTATTTCTTAGCAGACGCCCTTATATATATATGTACATACTTAGTTACCGGGCTCTTGACCCATTAATTGTGCTAATGTAGAATCATTTGGGTAGCTGTAGTTAGGTACATTTTAAATGAATCGTAAACCATAGAGCATAATGGATGTGTTTTTCTTTTTTGGGTTTGTTAATATGTATTTAAATGTGAGCAAATTGATTAACAACTCTGCTTATTAATTGAAGGTGTTGCTATTGGTCATGTGCAATATGTATTTAAATGTGTGCAAATTGATTAACAACCCTGCTTATTAATTGAAGGTGTTGCTATTGGTCATGTGCAATATGTATTTAAATGTGTGCAAATTGATTAACAACCCTGCTTATTAATTGAAGGTGTTGCTATTGGTCATGTGCAATATGTATTTAAATGTGTGCAAATTGATTAACAACTCTGCTTATTAATTGAAGGTGTTGCTATTGGTCATGTGCAATATGTATTTATAACTACTACCTCTGAATAAGTGCTACTGTTATTTGGATGTGCAATATTTACTTAAAGGTATGCAATAGTTGGCGCTCTTACTAATTGTATGAAATGACTATTTAAATACTAATATTTTGTAACTATCGAATTGACTCTTGTTAATTTGTGGAATGTTATTCATTGCTTTTTAAACCCTTGTTTCTGGTATTTTCCTTTCTTTAGTTAACATAATAAATTCGATCTATTTTCCCCTGGATATATAGGGTGTAGTGGAATTTTCTAGTATGTCCCAGTAGCGGGTTGGTGAGAATAAATAAATGGCAAAATTGTAGGTTTACCTGGCACCCCAGATCGCCAAGCGTTACATGCTTGCATCATCAATGATGAAGACTCCATAGTCTGATTGATTATGCTTTCCTGTTAGGCTGCAATCCATATTTTGGATATTTTCTTTTTTTTGACACTGCAAGAGCTTGTAACTCAGGCACCATTTATTGAACATGTTAATGCTACTTTGGATGTTAATTTATTATTTCATGTTCTGTTTTCACACAGGACACTGCAATTTCTTACTTACGGAGATTATGTAAAACCTTTATTTTAGAGGACTGAAAATGTCATGTGTTTATATATTTTTTAATGTAATGCCTTTTATTTTAGCATTTTTCACCTACAAATGGGTTTTTTCATGATTTGCTTTTGCACTGGACACTGCACTCAGCTTTAAAGTGTAATGTTTGTTTTGTGAAAAGATTTGAAATGACAAAACAGTGGACATACTGCAGCAGCCTTGAATTGTATTTCACCATTCATTAAATATGTTAACTGCACTTCATGATTATTAATCGTGACTTGTGTGCTCCACCTTTGAATTTTAAGCATGCCTAATTGCAAACGTAATCTATCAACTGAATGTAAAAAATACTCCCTCTGCAATGATGCCTAATTTTGCCCCTGCCTGAGTCAATGCCCCACCCCCCCGCCCCCACCCCACCCCCCCGCCCCCACACACTTTTGCCTTGACGACAACTTTATGCCCCCTGGGCGTTGACTTGGCAGAATCTGGTATTAAATAATTGCTATGGTACCATCCTTTCACATTTTAGATGAATAATTAATCAAAAATCAACCACTGTGAAAATGAAATGATACACAAAAAATCCATATTCCCTGTCTTCATTAATAACAAACATGTGCAATAATACCATCAGTAACAATAGCTTTATATGCCTTTTAAGATCTACCCTTCAGCCAAACCTGATAATGAATTTGGCAACTCTTCATCATTGTTGTTGAGTCCCAGTTTAGACACAAGCAGAGTAAGTAAACGGTAAGGTTTAAAAAGCGTTTCACTTTTTTATTAATCATTTACAACCTAGCTATACCTAGTTTTATGTATGCCATGCAACGGGAATGGAAGTATTTGTGGGGTTGCTTTACTGTAATATTTAAATATTTAAGTGGTAAAGGGGATGCCTGGCATTTGGACAAAATGGCTAAAATATTATGTTATATCTTCATGTGTTTTTTTGATTGCAAGATAAATTCCAGAATTAACTCCTTTTTTACAAGTGAAGAAATGTGCTTGGTCCATCTATTATTTAAAATTGAAACTGCCTATAGTTACATTTGTGAGCTGGGAAACTTGGACTTGTGAAGTTTAAGGATGTAAGTAACATTGTCAGTATTTTCCATCATTTTAAACCATAGTTAGTTCAGCTCTTTTAAAATATATACATGACTTATTACAGTCTCATGATGGTCCTTCCCTGGCAAACTTGAATCACATTGGCAGAGCACTGTTAAAGCTCATGCTGTCACCTGCTGTCTTCAAAGATACCACTCAGGTTACTTCTATTAGCTTCCCAAATATTAATATAAAACAAACTGAAGTTAGTTTCCAAAATGCTCTATTTAAGCATCAAAGATTCAGAGACATTTTTAGTTTTTTTATTATAAATGGTTAACCTTTAGAACCCTTGCATAAGGACTCAACTACCAGTAAATCAAAATGTAGAGTAGCTTATTGTACCTGCATCGCTTTGACATTGACTAAATAATTTCAACAGAAAAGGTGAGTTTTTGTTCTTGTTCATTAGCTTTGGTCTTAAAATAACAAACTAATAGGGAAAACTGAATTTAGATCTCTTACTAAGCTGTTCTATACTGCAAGCTACAATGGTAGCATTGCTACAATAAAGTAAAACCTTACTGGTATATAAATTGCCCCCTGGTAACCTGTCTTGTTGTGGGCAATGGTTTTCTACTCCTTTTTCATAAAGAAATACACCAACCAGCCCTATTTTGCAGGTATACAGTGTATTGTACAGTATACTACCATACATTACCTTATATTGGAGTTCTAATGTAATTAAGGATCCCCGTAAGGGGAGTGTGGCCCGGATGGCTTGTGGTGACATCAGACCAGGAAATACACAGACACAGTACTACGAGTGAAGATCTGATGCATGCATTTATTAAATAAACAGTTTGAACAAAACAAAACACTTTTCAAAACAAAAGGGCACGTTGGCCAAAACAGACAATAAACAACATGACAAAACAAACAAGTATTGTGC
This sequence comes from Acipenser ruthenus, assembly GCF_902713425.1. Classification (NCBI taxonomy): domain Eukaryota; kingdom Metazoa; phylum Chordata; class Actinopteri; order Acipenseriformes; family Acipenseridae; genus Acipenser; species Acipenser ruthenus. Next base: position 59,284,084 of record NC_081192.1, read on the forward strand.
TGGTTTCAAGCCAGCACAAGTAGCAATTGTTATTATTATTATTATCTTTTTAGCTCTCTGTAACTCATGTTCCACCTCTGAACACCCAACCCAGCGTGAGCGATCCATGCCTCTTTTAAGCATCTGTGCCTGGGCTTGATTGTTAAATTATTCAATCATGCCCAGGCACAGTCTGCATGTGAAGTGATTTGGCAGGGAAGGTAATTAACCCTTCCTTGCTGACTTTAAACACCTGTGCCCAAATACATGCATACATATTAAATATTAACAACACATAACAAAACACAAAATATGCACAGGGGTGGAGTGTACCCCGCCTCTCTGGGCGGTGACGAACAGGTATCCCCGGGCAATGATGAACAGGCATCTCCGGGCGGTGTGGGACTGGCATCCCCGGGCGGTGTGGGACTGGCATCCCCGGGCGGTGATGAACAGGCATCCCTGGGCTGTGATGAACAGGCATCGCTGGGCTGTGATGAACAGACATCCCCAGGCGGTGCTGGACAGGCCTCTCCGGGCAGTGACGGACAGGCCTCTCCCGGCAGTGATGGACAGGCCTCTCCGGGCAGTGATGGACAGGCCTCTCCGGGCAGTGATGAACAGGCATCCCTGGGCAGTGATGAACAGGCATCCCTGGGCTGTGATGAACAGGCATCCCTGGGCTGTGATGAACAGGCATCCCTGGGCTGTGATGAACAGGTATCCCTGGGCTGTGATGAACAGGCATCCCTGGGCTGTGATGAACAGGCATCCCTGGGCTGTGATGAACAGGCATCCCTGGGCTGTGATGAACAGGCATCCCCGGGCTGTGATGAACAGGTATCCCTGGGCTGTGATGAACAGGCATCCCCAGGCGGTGCTGGACAGGCCTCTCCGGGCGGTGCGGGTCTGGCATCCCCGGGCGGTGACAAACAGGCATCACCGGGTGGTGACAAACAGGTATCCCTGGGCAGTGCAGGACTGGCATCCCCAGGCGGTGATGAACAGGCATCCCTGCGTGGTGACGAACAGGCATCCCTTGGCTGTGACGAACAGGGGGCCGTGAATGAGGCCGCACGCGGTGGAGTGCTCGGGCTCGGCATTGGCGAAGCACTACTTTTTCTTTGAATAATTGGCACTTGTCTGTGGTGATTCTCTTTCATCCCCCACATTAACATCTGCAAAACTCTTGGCAATATTGCAGCTGTTTACATAAGTATCTGAAAAAATATTCCTTAAAAAACTACTCGGTAGTTACTACACTCAAATTAAGTGGTTCAGATTGGTCAATTAAGTTAGTAAAATATGTTATACATGTGACACCCCCCGCCCTCCAGGATTGTAAATGTATTTGTTTTCGTTTTGCTCTGTATTTTTTGCTGGAAAATACAATATTAGAATGTTTTTTTGTTATGTATGAAGCACAACGACAGAGTCAAAGAATTCACTGTCCGTGTTCTGAATTAACAATTAATTACTTTTAGGTTATTTTAACACTAGAACCGCCACAGCAGTTGTTTTGACGGTTTTCACTTTTAAAATTTAAATTACTCTGCGTGTGTGAAAGATACTCAGTTATCCGTACATGTATTAAATACCCTGATGGTGTTTGAAAGGCAGGATCGCAAAAATAAAAAAGTTATAATCCCCTCTACATAGAACTGTCAGAGCAGTCATTTTGACTGCATTTTACAATACATGTTTTTATTTTGAATATAACCTGCAATAGTCAATTTTGTTTTTATAAACAAGCCTGTTGTTATCTCTACTGGACCTGGCAGCCATTAATTCTTTCGTTTTGTACAAGGAATGCACCGGGGAAAATATCAGTAGGAAAGGGTTCATCTTTAAGCTAGCCACAGCGCTTTGGCAGAAACATTTCGATCAGAAAACTGCAAAGCAGCAGACTGCAGCAGCTCAACCTGGATTCTGTGCTGCACCTGCGAGAGAAAACATATGTAACTTTCATTTTAAATTAAAAACTACTTTCGTTTTTACAGTTTTGTATGTACATATACCTGTTTACACCTGTTTATACACTAGTTTATTTTGAAATGTTTGTTTTATTATAGTTTTTTTCATTTTTTGATGTAGTGCTTTATATGTGGTAAGTTAGAAAAGAAACCCTTTTATGTTTAATTGTTCATTTAAATAGTGTGTTTCGGCTGTGCATGTTTGATATGAGTGTTTTGAGTTGTCTTTCATTTTAATATTGATGTTGTTTATAATGTAACCGTCATAATGACTGCAGATGGTGGTTTTAGGTATGAACATAACCGCTGCGGTTCCAGTGTTAATACCTAATTGTTTGCTACTGAATATACCAGTGACATTTTCTGACCCCAAAATACAACTTGCCACAATTTAATACATAATTTTTCCTACAGAATATGTAGGGGTGGTATTTTCTGACACTGCAGTGTAATTTACCATAATTTACTACCTTCCTTCCCTATAAAATATATACGAGCGGCAGTTTCTGGCAAGGTGACAAATTTTGGCAATTATATAACTGCCACAAATTACAAATTATGGCAGGGAGGCATTTTCTGGCAGTACACCGACTGCTATGTTTTTGGTTCGGGTAGAGTGTTCGAGCTGCCACCAAACCACTGAGTTCTGGCATCACTGTGCCAAGTGTTTTCAGCGTATGTTAACAGATGGTAATGTGAGGGAGGAAAAGAGAGTCACCACAGACAAGTTGTTAATATAAAAAATGCTACAGACACACTTGTACTCCAAATGCAGCTCAGATAGGGGGTGCAGAGGGCTGCCTTTGGGTCTGCAGCCAACTCACAATCAGCCTCTCCTCTCTTGCGTTCCGCTGGCACAGCGTTGCTTGCTTGCCCACTGAAGAGCTGTACGCAACACTTCTCCTCTTGCTCCCACAGGCTCTGTCTCAGTCTCTCTCCTGTTCTTTCAGTCACAATGGAGCATGTTTTAAATACCTTTCCCGTCCCAGTGGCATTTGTTTTCCATTATTTGAGAACTGAAAACAGAAAAAGTGAAAATTAACCTGTTTTCCATTATTGAAAAATGTGTTGTTCATTTTTTGTTATTCAAAAGCTGAAAAAGGGAAAAACGATGTACTTATTTTGTCCGATTCAAAAAATGAACAATCAACTTGAATCTAACTTCAGCCCACTGAAAAGTTTCACTGAAAAAATCCCTTTCCATACAGTTTTGCTTTGCAAAGTCGCTGACTCCACATTATCAGAAATAATTTTAGAGACTCTATATGTGGAGTGTTACATAAACTCTTTACGTTGAATGTGTTGCCAACCATGCAGTCGACCCCTGATCTAGTATGGCTATCAGCTGTAAAGAGACAGTGGTCCCTATTCATCAATGTGTTGGTTCCTTGCATTTTAAAATGGCTAAGTATACTGTCATATCAACATGTTATTATTGGATAGTTTATTTTAAAGGAATAAGTCAATTTGCAACAAGTCTTTCGTAAAAGATGCATGCAGTTGTCTAAGAAGTTGCTACATGTTATTACACAACAGTAAATATAAAAATGTATATTTTTTAGTTACTGTTCTCTTATGAAATATATAAATGATACTTTTGCCTTTGAATTGTTTTTATTTTAGAATAGTAGGCTATTCTAAACATAAACTTTCACTAGACAAAGCAACACACTTCACCTAAACAGACATTCAGTTACTTGTTTTTTTTTAATTTTATTTTATATGGCTACAATCTAATATACCCAGTCCCCTTGGCTCCAAGACTGTTTGGAGAAAACATTATTCAATTTTTTTTTTTTTTTTACTGTAAACTATGAAGCTCTTTGACTTTAAGGGAAAGTGTAAAATAAATACAAAACATTTTAGAAAAAAAAAAATCTACTGTTCACAAACACACAAAACTGGCACTTTGATGAATAATGCCCAGTACACTTTCAGTTATTGTCTTAATGTTTGGTACACAGCTATAATCTATTATATTTGAGTGTGTTGTTGATGAAAACATTTTTTTCTAAAGTGTGGTTATTTGTAACAAATTGAATAAACATGCTAGCTTTTGCAAGTTGGGAAGAAGCAGTTATATCCATCAACACCTTTGCAACTCCGTCTTTAATGTAACGTAACCACTGCCTGCTCGGCAATGTTGTGATAGACATGGAGATGCACACTGTATCTGGAACAAAACATGCTGCATAGTAGCTTTTTATTTAGAAGAGTCGTGGTGCTGAAATGTCTTTGCATAAATACATTAATATAGTTTATGTACATTAATAATCAACATAATTGGATAAACTGCAATCCGTTTCCTACACAGGAACAAATGACTACTTCCTTACAAGGACAGACTTGAGGGTCAAAGTTAACAGACAGACAGCATTATACCACAATTGTTAGATTTAAATCTCACAGGCTTTATTTATTTTTTCTTGAGAAAGCTGATAATTCTGTAAGAACCCATTTGTTTTCCAATATGAATGAGATTTATATTGATTCATGATACCCATTTTTCTTTCCAAAAGAGTCCATAAACAGATTGAAATTCAAAACAACCTTGTTAGCTTGTTAGCTTTCAAATAAATGTTTCCCATGGCTTTAAGACTATTGTGACGTGCTGTTCAGTTTACATGTTTATTATTTATGTTTTTATTTAATTATTAATGTTATTTACAAATATTAATTTGTATGCAGCTAAACCCAGGCACTGTCACCTTCCAGTGGAAGTTTGTGAACGAGGTCAAAAGTTGTGAAGAGAATACTTTCTAAATGTATGCATCCATATATACTCTATAAAACAGTTTATGTACATTCATAATTAACATAATTATTCTTTAGGGTCTTGGATAAACTGCAATCCATTTTCTTCACAGGAGCAAATGACTAATTCCTCAACATGGAGACTTTAAGCAGGATTTCTCTCCATTGTGATTGGATAAGAAATTATGTTTTATTACACATACACGCAAACACTAATTTTCATCTAAGTAATAGACTTACCCCCCCTCCAGAATAAATGCATATTTTTTTTACTCCAGTCACCGTTAAACGAGCACTCTCTTTTTTTTGTTGCTTTGATAGATGTCATTTTCATTTGCTGGACCTGAATCTATTTAATATATATCTCAGAACCTTCAACACTATGCTTCGTGTGATCAACAAATGCTGTACGAAAATGAAGGGTGCAGCTAACTCCAGTCATTCACATTCCATTGGCTCCCACATTTTAATCAAAATCATAAACATCAAATCATATTGCAGTAGCAGTGTGGAAACAATACACTTCTGCTATATGACTGAATATGACCTATGTCACTAAACTAAGATCTGGTCATGTGAACACTATGCCTGCCAGGCAGTGCAGTGCATGAGGGTCAGCAGCTGAAAGAGAGAGAGAGAGAGAGAGAGAGAGAGAGGGGGAAAAAACAGTATGTGTGTGAGCGAATGCCCTTGACTAGCTGTTAAGAATTTCCAAGGGACGGTCCCGGCCATATAGGGACTGTTGTCATGCATGTGTACTGTAGGTTTACGGCCTTGCATATATGTTTATATATGATATTGCAGTATTTGTGCTATTATATGCAACATCATATATGTACTTATTTGTATTGTCATTGATATATTTCCTTTTAAAATGTAATTATATTTTCATTTATTTTTTTCCTACAGGGTGACCAAATAACAAAACACAAACTGAATATGTGGCTCTGTAGAAAGTGATTTGAGTTGAGTTTTTAGTGGATTGGCATATTATGTAAACATCTTGCAATTTTGTATTAGTGCTGTATTGTGTAGTAACTTTGTGATGTGGGCAAAAATAAGACAACCAAACCTATTCACTTGGATTTGAACTCCATAGAGGAGGGGAATTGGTCTAGTGCACCACCCAGAGCGCCATAATAAACATTCCAAAACAAAGCTTGAACATGAAGCAATTCAGTTCCACAATCACTAATCACATACATTTAAATCTCTACACTGATAAGAGAGTCCACTATTTCAAATCCTTTTAAGTACTGTTGCTAAGGACAAAAATTGCATGTGCCTTAAAGAGAAATTCAACACTGTTAGATGTTTTCAGCAATCCCCCTCAATTTTGTACAATATTGTCTTAATTGGATTCTGGTTTGCAGAACAGAATTTGAATCTATTAACATATTAAAACCAATTGCCTACACAGTAGTTCCCTATTAATCCCAAAATTAGGTACAGACAGAGATTCAAGCTGCATGTTCTATCGCTGCAACTTGAAATAAAGGCACAGGTGCACAACCTGTCATACAGATGACCTTCAGCTTGCTGAGAATCTGTTTCTCAGAATGTCAGTCATAGAGAATAGCCCAGCTGGAGTTTATCAGCAGGATGCATGGACTTGCAACTGTTGCATGAATGCTGTGACTTATATATCACTGTCTTACACATACACACACACACACACACACACGCACGCACACTCCATATGTTTCTCTGTTAAAAATATCTATTTTATTTTTAATCCCTACACAAGTGTGTATTCAGAGCTAATAAATATCATTATCTTGTATATGATATCAAATTTACTTTTGGTCTTTGAACTGGAAACTGATAACATAAATGCTGTCTTAACACCTTTGTAACATACTGTGACAGGATGGTTGAGTGGTAATGTCACAGACCAGGAAAAAACCACACACAGGCAAGGTACTATGGGTGAGTCGCAAATACGCTCTTTTCTTTAATAATAAATTAAATAAAATAGTTGAACATAAACGAAATACTTAATAAAAAATGAAACGGCACAGTGGCCAAAATGTTATATATATATATATATATATATATATATATATTCAAATACAATACCCTAAGTAGCAATTGTTATTTCTTTTAAGTTCTTACTTTTTACATTCCTCCTCTTAACAACCCAACCATGATGAGTGGCTCATCCACTCTTTATATACACGTGACCATCTCCAAATTAGTAATTGTTTAATTAATTTGGAGAAGACCACATTATGCACGCGTTAGCTGGATGGGGAATTTTAACCCCATCTATGCTGTAAAACAATAATAACAAAACCCTTGCATTTGAAGCACAAATCTATCCCCTTTTCCCCAAAAACAAAATCCTGGTTGTGCACCTGTGTCACTTTAAAGTCTGTTTTAAAGCTGTTTTCAAAATGTCTGCTCTAGTAACACTGAGGTTTGAGATCTGTCCTCTAAATCACTGCAGGAAGAGTGATTAAAAACAAACAAAAAAAAACAAAACAACAAGTGCTCTGGCTTTTCTATTCCATACCACAACATGGATCATTATTGCTGTGCTATTTGTTTGACAAAGTGGGCAATAATCCTTACACTTGCAATGCATTAGAGCTGACATTTTGAAAAGAGCTTTGAAACAGACTTTCAAGTTATAAGTGTACCGTCAGTGGCACTGTGTGTGTGAGTTACTATATTTATTATTTTACAAATAGTAATAGTAACTATTATTCCCATGTGTATTTTTAATATATTAATTATTGAAAGAGGATGGTGCAGATGTTTGTGTAGAGGGAGGAGTTAGCCTCTTTTTTTCTCTGGGTCATGTCTAGGTGAACGAAGGGCGGGGGAAGTCACATGGTCATTCCAGTGGCAAGGGAGGAGGTCTAGCTGGTGTCACCTTGTTCCAGCTGATAAATACAAGAATCTGCTACTTTGGATCCGCAAGCCCTTCTCCCCAACACCACACAAGAACTGACACCGATATTGGGTTCTCGAATAGCCAGTTTATTGAAGGCAGCACTCATTAAAGACAAACAGGTTACTTTTGTAAAATAAACCATTCAAATGGCTTTAGCCAGCTTCATGTATTACTCCTTATGTCCCCTTACAAATCATGCAGTAACTGGGTCTATACAAAATATTGTAGCATTTTCAGGCTTCAAAGGATGGAGGCTGAAGCAGGTGTATTTCGTTAAAGCTCAAGACAATTTTATTTTGCAAAGAAATTAAATTAATAAAAGCAAGGGAAGGGAAACTGGGAGCAAAATAACAAAACAGGCTGAACAATCCCCCTACTGCCCTGGAACTTTTGCTAGTAACCGCACTGACATTTTCTCTCTCTCTCTCATACTTCTAGAATGCAGCCCTGCTCGGACCTTTAGAGCCTCCGGACCCCCGCCCCACCTAACGGGGGACTGCAGCCCCACTTTCGCGCCAAACATTCCCCCATTCAGGCTCTCCCAACACTCGCACTCACTCACGTACCCTACAACAGCCACTCACCTTGCACCCCCCCCCCCCCCCATGAACGTGGCAATACAACAGACTCCCCCACCCCTCTGTTTCACTTAGGGTCATCACATTGCCCCCACCTAGCAGTGAAATGTACCGTCCACTGCCTTAGTCCAGGACATGGTCCCTCAGCTTGCTCAGCAGAGGGGCACCGGTGGACTGGTTAGTGCTGGTTGAGTATCCGGGTCTCCTGCGATAGCGGGAGGCTCATCACTGGGCCCCTCGCCCCCTGCATTAGTTGTCCCGTCCATGTCGACCCCAGGCTGGTACAGAGCAAGCCAGTCTCGGTGGAGAACGACTTTCTGCTCCAGAGTCCACAACTTCACCTGTTAGACACAACACCAGGCATTGTGACGACTTAGGGTCGTCACAATACTATTGAATTTAGATATATTGTAGAACTAAAATACACAAAAATATACAATTTCTCAAATGCACATTTATCAGAAATTAAAATACATACTGTTGCATATAATATGTTTTATCATGCCATTTATATTGAACCATGTTTTATCATGCCTTTTTATTGAACCGTTTTTATAAAACATTTAAAAGAACAACACCTCTGTTGGTATAAACAAAAAAAGAAATGGGAGAAAACATACCTGTAAAATAAACCATTCAAATGGCTTCAGTCAGCTTCATGTATTGCTCCCTTGTGGCGGAGTGTCCCACCCCTATGTATTATTATTTGTATTTTTGTTTGCGGCGCGGATAAAAGCGCTGCGTCTTTTATTATTATATTTAAAAACCCTGTGAGGATGCATGACTGATCAGCTACTGATTATTTAACTAGCTGACAGTATTGCATCCTTACCAAATGCGTGCAGACTCTGGCCGAGGGGTAATAAGATAATTAACAACTAGTTAACCCCTCGGCCAGAGTATAAGAACCTACAGCTGTCCGTTCTGTGGGGGTGTGTGTACAGAGGAGAGTACGGAGAGCGGAGAGAGCAGAGAGCGAGCAGACGATAACAATTGCTAAAACGTGCTGGATTAGCCAGCACGTCACTTACTTGTTTGTCTGTTTATTCGTTTGGCCCTTGTGCCTTTTTGTTTTGTGTTTTGTTTAAATCTTTTGTTTAATTATTAATAAATCCAGCTGAGTGCCGTTGCACTCAGCTTCACCCGCCCATCCATTGTTTGGTTTCAGTTACTTCCTGGTCCGTGACGTCACCACACCTCACCACTGCGAGCCAGCCTGTCACATCCCTATACAGAAAATCAAAGATAATGAATATACTAGCAGAGCTATTTTCATTCTAGTTGGACCAAAGCCCAGCAAAAAACATTGCATTCTACGCATTAGCAACCATGTGCAAAATCCAATAAGCATACATGCACACAAAAAAAATGTTTAAAACTGTGTGCACTCATATGGAAGTAAAACATTAACACAAACAGTTATACAGAAACAGTTGCAGCTTCAATAATGACTTAGCACTTTAAAGATATTAAAATAAAAATATTTTTATAGGGAAAAAGACACAAAGCTTACCCCTTCCCAGTCTTTTTCCTGACATGTCTGTTTGAACTACCGAAGCACAGCGCCGTCCTGAATTTCAGCAGCACACCGCTGGATTGGAATGAAAGACACGTTCTAAACTAGTCCCAGTAAGCTAGTTGTTCCACTGAAGTGGAATAACAAAAATGTATCCCATGCTAGATATACCCACATATGTGGTATAAATGTAATTATTCTACCTGGAGCCGAAATGTTAATATTGTTTAAAAATGACCTCTACTTTTTAATAAATTGGGCATAACATACATAATTTATTTATCTTTAATACACTATCAAAGTTAAAGGTCAAACCAAAAGAAGAAGCATGTTTCCATCAATATTCTCTTTATCTATTCTTTTCAGCCTTTATTGGTCTTTCTGGTTTCCCTTGTCTCTACAGAGGACATGGCTGCAGTAGCTGTGCTGCCTTTGTGTCATTGTCTTCTCATAATCAGCACTCAGCCACATGTTGTACATTGCAGGGTCTTGTTTCATTTACAGGTCCACCTTCCATTAGAGGTACCAACTCTGTTTCATCCCCATCCAGCATAATGTGCTACAAATTCTCAAGCTCAGTGTGCTTCCTGTCCTGAGTGGCAGAGCTGACATCCCAGTCCACAGTTTTTTCCTGCACAGATAGCACAGAGTGACTGTGAATATATTTAGGAAAGCTTTCCAGCATGCAGGCATATTTCCAAAGAAGCCTTGTTGTCCACGGGCTTTGAAGGGGTAAAGACCTGGACAGATGGTAAGCGACGGTTCAAAGCACATTTTCATATTTTATCATTTGGATTTAAGCTAGTTTAATAGCTAAGTGTTATGTAAAAGTATCTCAAAATCAGCATAATGGTAAAAAAGCAGAATTCTTATATCAATGAAAAAATAGGCCCAGGCTACATAAATCAGTGTATTGTGCATACTCCAGTGTTGTACAACACCTTACTTCAAATTAAGAGGACAGTGGAATCTCCTTTAGAACACCACAAAGTTAAATTCATCTTGCGTGGCTGTAACAGAGGAGATCTGTGCTGACTATCTGGTGCATGCGTGGTTCTGCAGGAAGGGGGCAGCAGCCTCGTAAGATCCGCCTGTCAATCATGACCTTGGGGGGGGGGGGGTGCTCGGTCCATAAGAACTGCGCTTCGTTGTGTATTCGGGTGGCCATGACTGGGGGAAACCCAGTGATGCTAGCTGAGGAGGCGAGCGTAAACAAACACAGAGAGCGAGAGAATAAAATCAGACAAGCACGGCTGAGGAAGACAGCCAGCCTTAAATAAACCATTTATTAACCCTTTGCAGGCCTATGTTGGACCAGGTCCGACATTACAATTTTCCCTTTCCGGTCCAATGTCGGACCCAGTCCAACATCATCAAAAAGACATAAAACACAGGTCTCTAGTTGTTTTTTTCTCCGGAAAAGAGCAGAGAAAACCATTCAATGGCCGAGTCAGACCAATAGGAGCCGAGAGAAGCCGAAAAAAAGGGGGGCAGATACTGCTTCTGCATCCAGTGCTGATATTTGCAGAGCTTTTTGAGATGTTATAGTAATAAAGTAATGACTTGGATCGCATTATTGAGCAGTTTGGTTATAAAACGAGTGATCAGGATATGATTTATCGGTATGCACAACTATGAAGAGGTATGTGAAAAATACAGCAAACAAGGGGTGGGACGGAGCTGGAGATGTGGTACTGTTGATATAAGTGCCTTTTAAACCTGTTTTACTGTGAAGAAAATACTTTTAAACACTGCGTCTAAAATAAACTGCGCGTGTGAAAATAAATTGGACCTGACGCACCTGAGATGCGCTGAATAAATTGGCCGCAAAGTGTTAAAATATATGGTTACGAACCCAAGGGGAGGTGTGTAGTGATAAGGGAACCTTGGCCACCCCAGTGTATAGTGCACAGTGAAGTGTCAGCCGGAGACCTGAGCTGGCCGGCATAGCGGCAGTGGGGGCACTGCGTAAGCAGCACTTTTGTTTCGTAGTTTTATTACTGTGTTTTATTTTCCCTTTTCATTTCGCCTTTGGATTTCATTATTATTTTTGAGCACCTGTGAGTGCTCCTGCATATACCTGTGTTGGTAACCTGTGGTCCTGATTACCGTTGCTGGTATACAGGCCACAGAGAACAGCACCCTCTGCGGGCTAAAATAAATAAAAAAGAAAATAAATAAAACTGGGCACCTGTGCAGTGTTTGCAAGTACACTCTTCTGTCTCCCGTGTCAGTGAATACCCCCACCCTTCCAGTGGCTCATTGTTGCATAACGATGATATAAATAGATAAAACGACACAAATAAGTCTATGGTGATTACCCTTCTGGTGATTTGAATTGACGATTATCTGGGTATTGAATGTTGGTATCTCTTTAAACTTACAAGGTTGCAAATGGACACATGCTGACCCAATATTGCCACATTTTGACCATTTATTTGATGGTATTGAATCATCTTAGCATTACAGTTGCTGAATGTAGTTTTCATACAAACTAAAAGAATACACCTATTTTTTACACATATTTTTTACAGTTTCTGGAGAAGGAGACTACATAATCCAACATTCCAATAATGCAAGGTAGAGGAAATGGAAGGCACCTGGAACTCGAGGTTGGAATTGATTCCCAGGAGGCCAACTGTCCATGGCTATTTTCAATCCTGTTTGTCGTTGTCTGCACCCACTTACACAACCTCATCTGAACAATATGATGGCCTGTATTGATTGCAGTCAAATTAACATTGATTTTTGCCATTGGTTATTTGTACTTTATGCTTGATTAATCCTTTTTGTTATCAGACACGTACCATAGTATTTTAAATAGAACTCTGTTTTAACCCTAAAGTATACTGTCTTTTGCCTGAGTGTAATAACTGAAGGGGAACTGTGAATTGCACTGAGGCAGGACAGATGCCCTGTTGCTGTAAATGGTATGTGTGTGGGAATATAAGGTTGGCAGGGATAGGGTTAAATCTATCCCTGCTAGCAATCACAGGTGTGGCCATTCCCCAATTAGGTAATTGGTGCTAACTGGGGAGCCTTAGGGTAAATGCTTGTTTGGTGTTTGTTCCAGTGTTTTGTTTAAACCTTTTATTTTGTCCCTTGTGCCTTTTTCTTTGTTTTGTGTTTGTTTTGTTAAGAATCGTGCGCACCAGTTCTTAAACTGCAGCTTTCTGATTCTGGGTCTCTTTCCTTCTGGTAACAGCCTGGGCTGTGATGCTGCCCTGTCGCATTCCCACACTAAAAGGTCATAGCAGAACTACTGCAGTGATATCCAGAAAAGTAATAGTCGAGGTAAATGGACTGTGTTTGGAATGTCAGCTTTTGTCAAAGATGGATGCTTACATTTTCCTTTTTCTGGAAAAACTTCCAATACAGAAATTCAAAAAAATACCATAACAGTTTTGTTTCCTTATTACCGCCCATATGGGATGCCAGGGGCAAGTATGACTATTCATGAGATACGCCCTTTTTATTTTCTTTTTTTTTCGACTTGTCTCGGCTCCTGTCGCTCCCACTCGGCCATTGAATGGTTTTCTCGGCTTTTTCCAGAGAAATAACGACTAGAAACCCGTTTTTTGCATTTATTTGATGATGTCGGACAGGATCCGACAATGGACCTCATAGGAATAATTGCAATGTCGGACCAGGTCCGACATATTATTATTATTATTATTATTATTATTATTATTATTATTATTATTATTATTTATTTCTTAGCAGACGCCCTTATCCAGGGCGACTTACAATCGTAAGCAAATACATTTCAAGTGTTACAATACATGTAATACAATAAGAGCAAGAAATACAATAGCTTTTGTTCAAGCAAAGTACAAGTGTGACAAACCACAATTCAATAATACAGCAGATAATAGTGATAGTTACATCAGGATGTGATTAAATACAAAGTACTACAGGTTAAACACTTGGCAGATTACAGTATTCTGAAGTACAAGATTAAATGCAGTAAAATAGGGGGCAGATAAGAGCAAAATGAAGCACATTTAAATGAAGGGTGATAGTGTCCCAGGATACAAACAGAGGAGTTCTACAGGTGCTGTTTGAAGAGGTGAGTCTTAAGGAGGCGCCGGAATGTGGTCAGGGACTGGGCAGTCCTGACATCTGTAGGAAGGTCATTCCACCACTGCAGAGCAAGGGTGGAGAAGGAGCGGGCTCTGGAGGCAGGGGAGCGTAGAGGAGGTAGAGCTAGTCTTCTAGTGCAGGCGGAGCGGAGAGGTCGAGTGGGGGTGTAGGGAGAGATGAGGGTCTGGAGGTAGCTGGGTGCAGTCTGGTCCAGGCATCTGTAGGCTAGTACAAGAGTCTTGAACTGGATGCGAGCGGTGATCGGGAGCCAGTGGTGCGAGCGGAGTAGTGGAGTAGCGTGGGCGAAGCGAGGCAGAGAGAACACCAGGCGGGCAGCAGAGTTCTGGATGAGCTGGAGCGGACGGGTGGCAGACGCAGGGAGGCCAGCCAGGAGGGAGTTGCAGTAGTCTAGGCGGGAGAGTACCAGAGCCTGGACCAGGAGCTGGGTAGCATAGTTGGTGAGGAAGGGTCTGATTCTTCGGATGTTGCTCAGGAAGAATCGGCAAGTGCGTGCTAGAGTGGAGATGTGCTGGGAATAAGAGAGGCAGGGGTCCAGGGTGACTCCAAGGTTCTTAGCTGAGGAAGAGGGAGAGAGTGTGGTAGATTCCAGAGGAACAGAGATAGAGAGATCAGAGGAGGGGGAGGAGGAGGAGGACGGAAAGAAAAGGAGGTCAGATTTAGAGAGGTTGAGTTTGAGGTGATGCGAGTGCATCCAGGAGGAAATAGCAGACAGACAGGTAGAGATACGGGAGGAGATGGTGGAGTCAGAGGTGGGGAAGGAGAGGAAAATCTGAGCATCATCAGCATAGAAATGGTATGAGAAACCATAGGATGCGATGAGGGGGCCCAGGGAGCGGGTGTAGAGAGAGAACAGGAGAGGACCCAAGACTGACCCTTGGGGAACTCCAGTTAAGAGAGGGTGAGGTGTGGAGGTTGCTCCACGCCAGGTTACCTGGTAAGTGCGGTTGGAGAGGTAGGAGGAGAACCAGGCCAGAGCAGTGCCAGAGATCCCCAGGTCAGCAAGAGATGATAGTAGAATAGAGTGATCAACAGTGTCAAAGGCAGCAGAGAGGTCGAGGAGAATTAGGACAGAGGAGAGAGAGGCAGCTCGGGCACACTTAAGTGAGTTGGTGACAGACAGGAGGGCGGTTTCAGTGGAGTGAGCAGAGCGGAAGCCAGATTGGAGAGGGTCAAGCAGAGAGTGTTTGGACAGGAAAGCAGAGAACTGGTGGTGTACGGTCCGCTCGAGGGTTTTGGAGAGGAAGGGTAGGAGGTAGCTCTGGAGGGAGGTGGGGTCGAGGGTAGGTTTTTTGAGGAGGGGAGTGATAGAGGCTTTTTTGAAGGCAGAGGGAAAGATACCAGAAAGTAGAGAGGTGTTGAGGAGGGAGGAGATGAAGGGGAGTAGAGCAGGAGCAGCAGCTTGAAAGAGGTGAGTGGGGAGGGGGTCCAAGGCACATGTGGTGGGTTTGTGACCCTGGAGCAGGGAGGAGAGGTCAGAGTCTGAGAGGGGCAAGAAGGTGGAGAAGGAGGGCGAGTAAGTAGGGAATGTAGTGGGTGTAGGGGTTGGAGCAGGAGGGGGTGCGGGGGAGGGAGATGTGTTAAAGAGTTTGCGGATATCTGAAATTTTAGAAGAGAAGAAGGAGGCAAAGTCATCAGGGGAGATAGAGGAGAGAGGAGGAGGGGGGAGGGTTTAGGAGGGAGGAGAAGGTAGAGAATAGTTTACGTGGGTTGTTAGTGGAGGCTTGGATTACAGATTGGAAATAAGCACATTTAGCAGAGGAGAGAGTAGAGGAGAAGGAGGAGAGGAGCGTGCAGTAAAGGTCTAGGGCAGCAGGGAGTTTGGTTCTCTTCCATTTCTTTTCAGCAGATCGCAGTGTGATTCTTGCCGAGCGGAGCGCAGAGGAGAGCCAGGGATGGGGAGGGGCGGGTCGAGCAGGTCGGGAGGTGAGGGGACAGAGGGAGTCGAGGGAGGAGGTGAGTGAAGAGAAGAGGGTGGAGGTAGCAGAGTCTATGGAGAGTTGTGAAAAGGAGTCGATAGGAGGGAGGTGAGAGAGAGCAGTGGAGGCAAGGACAGAGGGGGAGAGAGAGCGGAGGTTACGGCGAGAGGTGACAGTCGGGGTAGGAGGAGCAGGGAGAGGGGGGA
Source organism: Acipenser ruthenus (assembly GCF_902713425.1). NCBI lineage: Eukaryota > Metazoa > Chordata > Actinopteri > Acipenseriformes > Acipenseridae > Acipenser > Acipenser ruthenus. Next base: position 59,300,009 of record NC_081192.1, read on the forward strand.
GAGACAGAGAAAAAGAGATGAAATAGTGATCAGAGAGGTCCAGGGGAGTGACAGAGAGGGTGGAGGGGCAGCAGGCCCTGGAGAAGGTGAGGTCTAGTTGACGGCCAGCTTTGTGGGTAGGAGGGGACGGAGAGAGACAGAAGTCGAAGGAGTGAAGGAGAGGGAGGAATCCAGCAGAGTGGCTGGGGTTGGAGAGATGGATGTTGAAGTCACCCAACAAGACAGTCGAGGTAGACAGAGAGGGGAGGGAGGAGAGTAGATAGTCGAGTTCATCCAGAAAGTGAGTGAGAGGCCCAGGGGGGCGGTACAGAACAATGAGTTGACAGGGAGAGGTTAGTTGGACTGCATGAAATTCAAAGGTATTGACAGAGAGTGAGGTGAGATCGGAGGGGACAGAAAAGAGTAAGGAGGGAGAGAGGAGAAGACCCGTCCCACCTCCCCGTCCAGTGAGACGCGGGGTATGGGACAGGACGTAGAGAGAGGACAGGGCAGCAGGAGTAACAGTGTTATCAGGGGACAGCCAGGTTTCAGTGAGAGCAAGGAAATCGAGCGAGAGGTGGGAGGCAAAGGCAGATATGAAATCAGCTTTGTTAGCAGCAGAGTGACAGTTCCAGAGTGCACCAGAGAGTGTGCAGGATGGGGGGAGAGGCAGAGAAATTAGGTTAGAGGGGTTGGAGGAGCAGCAGCGGAGGGAGGGCAGAGGACGAGGACGGGGGGACAGAACAGTTATGTGAGAGACAGTCATAGCAGGACAAGCAGGACAAAAGGCACAGTAGGAGCAGTAGGGTGGAGGGTACAGACCTGACTAGTAGATAGCTTCTTCTAGGGCCCTGTTAGGTTTGGATCTATTGGAACAGCGTCTCAGCGCAGGCCTCCCCTCGCTGGACTCCCACAGCTAGACTTCCAGCTCTTTTGTTGAGGCTCTGCTGTTTGCTGGCGCTTCTTGCTGGCACAGAAATAGGCTGCTTAATATATAAAAGACAACTGCATGGCAAAAGAACCAACTAAACTGCGTGGAAACCAATCAGATAGCAAATCAACTTCTATTCAATTAAACCACTCACCTGGTACTAATCACACACCAACTCAGCTAATTCAAACACCACCTTACAAAGTTACCAAATGTAGTTAATTAAAAATTACTTGAAGCAGGAACTTGCCTATCTGCCTCAGTCCCTGGTTCCTGTAGACATAGGACCGCAAAGGGTTAATGTGGTTATGAGAATGACCGAGAAAGGAAACAGGCTGTGATAAGCGTAGTGAGATGTTTTGTTTGTTTGTAAAACTAACTGTCTGTGTTTGTGACTACTAGATGGATAGCACTAACCTGGGAGTTGTCGCTAAAGGGCCAGCTCCAACCCAGACTGCACTGCACCACTGTTCCACTTTTATTATATTTCACCACACCTGCACTCAGAGCACTCACTGTCAGGAGAAGTGACCGTGTCTGTGTTGTGTGTCTTTATAATTGTATTTGTCGCAGGTGACGCTGAACTAATTATTCCATATAGTAAAACATTGACACCTTTTGCATGGAGGATCTCAGTAGCTAAGGCTCATGGTTCATCAATTGATTCAGATTCAGTTGTATTGTGTCTGCCAACTGATGTTGTGAGGCAGAACAGTAATTGGATACGAGAAAATATGAATAACAGTGAGTTTCGGCCTCCTTCAGTGTTCTGGATGGAAGGCGTACCTCGCAAAGTGACTCTGTGCGAACAGAAGGGAATGTATAGTAACAATGTATACAGATCCAGAACTATTGTACATGGTGCAGAATTAACCCTGACACACAAATTGAAACATAATCCTCTTGTTATGTGTGCATGTAATATGTGCCAAAGCAAGACATCAGTGAGTGGGCCCAAACTTTGTCCAGCCTGTAGTCATTTAGCTAAACACTGTAGAATCTTGTTTGAATGTAATGATTCTGAAGGAATTTCTTTCTCTCATCTAAATGTAGATCCAAAGGATATTAAGAGGATTTAATGCATAAATTGTGAAGGAGGTCATTTAGTGAAATGGGCACATCTAGGTAAATTGGAATGTGTAGAAGGTGTCCCAGCTAAACGTGTCCAAGTATCTTGTAGGTATGAAGTGAGGAAGATGGCGTCTCACACCTGTGATGCTAAACTTTGGATAAAGGGGCCTGTTGTCGTTTTCGTGGAACCAACCAGAGCTGAACCCGGCACAGAAGTTGAATCCTGCTGGGAATGCTGGGATATGCAGGACATGGACTAGGCAATTTCAAATATGGAATGTATTATAAAATGAAGTGTCAAAGATATTAGGAAGGATAAAGAAAGAGTATCCTTGTACCACTAGTAGGTGGCTCTCTTGCTCCATGAAATAGGTCAGTCCTCTCTTGTTTGGAATTACACATGTATTCAATTAAATACTTAGTGGTCTGAGAATCCCTAAGAAAATATATATAATGAACGATTTACCACTAGTATATCTTATCTTCAGAAAGCATGACGCTTGATAAAAAGCACTATTCCAGCTAAAAGTGAACGTTAATCTACAAATTTATGTCAAGAAAAACACAAGATAAGAAGAGGACTCTTTATGACCAAAAGATTAACTAACAAGCCAGAGGTCTTGAGAAAAATCCTGTCTCGGCTGGATGTTGTATGAACAAAGAGAAGGGTCACGCCTAGTTGAATGCAGTTATACTGGCCTATATTTGGATTTAAATCTTAAGAGGGATTCACCAAAGTAATATTACAGCAACTGATAAACAGAGGTAAATTAATAGAAAGATTATCTTATAATGAAACAGGTTCAGTGCTAATTGAAACTGTTTATAGTTCATAACAGTTATTTCATAAGATTAATAATATGTTTGAAGTATTTGCTATAATGAGAAAACATATTATTTAAAACTGACAAGTATTATTGCTTGTTCACGACTTTGCTGTAGTGATAAGAAGATTAAAACCTGGAGCAGTATTCGATTTACTTAAATGGGAAAATGGTACAAGTTTATTCTTCTTTCTATTGAACAATAAGACTTCTAGACATTATGATATCCATTGAAGTATAGAAGTTAAAAGGTGTTGTGTTATGTTTTTGTGTTAAGTTTGTAATAATATACTATAATGTACCTTGTTATTAATCCACTATACTAGTGTCTAATGATGGTAGATGGAATCCTTATAATGTGGTTATTTGAAACTGCTGCAGTGAAAAAGGGCCTCATATGGGCTGTAGAGAAAGGAGGGGGTCATCTTACATTCCACTTCAGCAAAATTGCAAATCTCATAGACTTGTAGTGTTAAGGTTTATGGAGTTAGTGGTTTAGTACTGATAAGTAAATGTCTTGAAATAATATGCACAAATCATGGCTTAATGGACAGGTCATATATCTAATAAAGTGCTTTACACAGACTCTGACCTTGGAAAAAACAAGAGACTGTGGAAACTGCTAGCAGTAACATATTCCCAGAGAGGTACAGGTCAGACCCTGGTCAGTGCATCTCTTAGTGGATAAATAATTGTAATGAAAACTATTACCACTTAAACTTAGTGAAACTAAATGACTTGAATATTGTATGAGACAAACTTGTGTCAAATACTCTGTTAGACAATGGTATATGGAAACACATACCTTTAATTTAGCATAATATAATCACTTAGAAGATGATGTCACATATTAAGAACATCTCTCATATATAACACATATAAAATTAGTGTTTTGCATGCAGTAGTGTTTTTATATTATATTATAAACCAAGATCCTGGGAACCTTGGTTCACTTAACTTTTCAGATAAAGGAGGGGCTCGGAGGAAAGCAAAGAAATGAGATCATAAGAGTTGAAACAAATGTGAAGTTTTGAATTTATTGAAGTCCATGACACCTATTAATTCTGAAAAGTTAGTCCGGATCTTTTGAAAACTATTATTTGTAAGAGGGATAAAGAGCTGTCTCACCTGATTAATGATTGGATTTAATTGAGGCGTCCCATGTATTCCAATGAGACGAAAAACCTATTTAACTCCAGAGTAATTTCAATGGAGTACCACACTCATCCCAGACAGGGCAAGGTGGTCCATCTTTTGCAAACCGACACAATTGAGCTGATTGAATTCAGTTTCATTTGCCCGGTGAAGACAGCCATATCCTTTTACGATTTATATTAAAGGGTAAGCATTAAGCAATTATTATTATTTTATCTCACATGTATTGCATGTATTGCCATAAGGGACTCACGCTATGTTTTAGAAATAAGAGAGTTTTGTTGAATGTGCTGAAATAGACCATTGGGTACTTTAGGTGACGTGTTCTTGGCCTGCTTGTCGGCTTTGATTAACACATATATACATGTATCAAAGTGTTAACGTTAATATCTGTTAAGACACTGGACTGCCCAGTGTGTCTTTCAGCTGGGGATACGACGTAGTCTGTAGCTACTCTATCCAATATTTAACCGTTAATAAACCGAACGAGTACTGATCATACTCCGATTCGTAAAAAACTTTAAATACATGAGTCTGTCAATTTCTTGAGTTCTATATTAGTCATCTGGATATACTTCGGGTCCAGAGCACGAACTATATCCCACTAGGAGTAATAACATCTCTGTCCTCCTAACGTCTCCCCTGAGATAAGAGTGTATGCTGAGCAATTCATAAGAGTACGTAAAAGAATCTGAACACGCGGATTTCATGACATATTATTATTTCAGGACTGAACCCCGTGGTTTATTTACTGACGATAAACATCGTTGTATAGAGCCAGTACTATTATTTCCAGTCACCAGACCAGGCTTGAATGAATAATTACTTGTTTGGACTGAGAACTCTGTTTGTTTGTCTTTGTTGGAGCACTGTCTCACCACTACACCTGCGCTAATGCCAACCACTCATTCACGACAGCCTATAAAACTAAAACTGTAGAGAGGCAGCTGTTTGCCAAAAAACATTTTCTGACCCTGTGGGTACAAAAGTCACCTATATGCTAACAAGCCTGTAGCAACACAGGACAGTTCATGCAATTAAAAATGCACAGAGGCAGGCAGCTTTTGCATAAAATAAACCCCAGCATTTCCTGATCAAATAAATAATTATTATTTGTGTTTCTTTCTGTGGCAAATAATTAGCTTTATATTTCACAGGGTGGGAGCCAGGCTACCTGTAGAGAAGTCGCCTGACTTCTCGGAGAGCTGCCCATAGTTAGGACCAAGCCCTCAGCAGGATGAGGTCCGCGTTGTGGTGAAGTCACCACCACAGTTAGATGAGACCACGTCATGGTGAGGCAACCTCCAAGGCTGGGCGCACGGCACCCTCAGGGACGCAGAGTTAGTAAAGATAGAATACATATAGAAAAGAGGTCCCTGTCTCTTGGGAGGCCCAACATACACAAGGGATCTCTGTCTCTTGGGGGATCCGACATACAAAAGAGGGGCCCCCGTCTCTTGGGGGATCCGACATATAAAAGAGGGGTCCTCGTCTCTTGGGGGGCTCCGTACATAAATAGAGGCTCGAGCACCTGCAAGAAAGGAAGAAAAGGGTGAACTTGGGCTCGGAGAGCTGCCCTCGATGAGGTGAATTATAGACTTCCAAAGCTGGGACGGAGACGCACCCCCAGAGAACCTGAAATGAGAAGATTGCCTCATGCTACGAAGGGAGAGCTCCTACAGTGAGGTTTAGCAAAAATAAGCTTAGTCCCTCAGATTGCGAGGGTAGTGAGAGATCATGAGATGCTAAAAGGTTGGGTTTGGCTGGGGGTCCCCAGATAAACAAAAACAAGTCACGAACAGAAAATAATACGATCAGGCTGGGCAGTATTATTATTATTATTATTATTTATTTCTTAGCAGACGCCCTTATCCAGGGCGACTTACAATTGTTACAAGATATCACATTATACATCATTTCACATTATACAGATATCACATTATTTTACATACAATTACCCATTTATACAGTTGGGTTTTTACTGGAGCAATCTAGGTAAAGTACCTTGCTCAAGGGTACAACAGCAGTGTCCCCCACTGGGGATTGAACCCACAACCCTCCGGTCAAGAGTTCAGAGCCCTAACCACTACTCCACACTGCTGCCCCTTCACTGATCGCTCTCGCTCCTCCGAACATCCACACTGAATTGAGAGCGCTGCAGGTTTATATACCGTGGCCATGGGGTTTAACTAGCTAGTAATTATTCTATTACCCCTCGGCCACAATCTGCATGAGTTTATTAATTACGTGTTACTGCCGACTAGTTTAACAACGCACTAGCCAGCAGCCACACATTACCACGAGGTTTTCAAATACTACTGGCAGAGGACGAGCTGCCGACCTCGCCTCTGCCAGAACACATTTAAATGAAAACAATAACAAAAACATATAAATACATATTAATAATAATAATAATAATAATAATAATAATAATAATAATACAACAAAACAAATACAAAATAATAAATTGCACAGGAGCGGAGGGGTACCCCGTTATAAAATAAACAAATACATTTATGGCAGGGCTTTGCCCTGCCCCCTTTTCATGTGCAGGGCTCCTCACCCTGTCACATGGGGGAAAACATTTGGTGGTCCTCGCTGAAGGGTCGTCCCCACTCCGGACATACTAGCAATAGACTGTTGTGCAGAAGATATCTCAGATGGGGAAGAACATATATATGATTCAACTGCTGATGAGGTCCAGCGCCCCATATTTTTAATTAGATGCTGGTTAATCTTTGCTCTTGCTGCTGATGTGGCTGCCCTAATTCTGAATGAATGAGGAGTATAGAATTGTGGGGGAAGTGCTGCTCTGGAAACCAACATAGACAGATGAGATGTGAACCAATGTCTGGATATAACAGTCTAGCTTGAATTGATGAACAGGGGGTCAGATTTCGAAATAGGTTTGCGTTCTGCGATATATTTCTGCATGGAAGCATATGGGCATAGAGGAGAGTCAATTTTTGATAGCTGAATAAATTGACTGTGCCGAAGCTGATCCTTTTGGAAATGCGCAGGAAGATCAAACATGAGTGTGAGATCACTGCAGCGAATACCCAGCATAGGAAAGCTGTCAATAGAAGGAACTGCATATTCTGAGCATCTTAAAAAAACAAAAAATGCAGTTAGACATATAGTTTCCATTGTTAGGTCATCAAATGTAGAGCAGCAGCCTTGACGGAAAATTTTAGTTAAATTGCTCAGAATATCTATAGAGATAGGCTGACGAGAAGGCAAAGCGGTCGGAGAGCTCTTAGAGTGTCCACGCAGGAAGAGATGGACAGCTGGTATTGATAGGAGAGTTGGGGAGGTAATGGACATCAAGTGAAATTGGTATTGTATTTCTGACAGATAGGATTTAATTGTAGCTGCTGCAAGATGTAAAAGAGTCTTTTGTGTGCACTATAAAAGCCATAATCCAGTCCTAGTTGAATGGGGTCGGATTAATCCTGCTTCGGAAGCAGAAAGTCAAATAGGTGGTCCAGCCGGTGGAATAAGAGGATTTGGTGGAAGGAGAGAGTGCTGCAGCCATGTATACTTGTGCTGTATTGAGTAGTTCACTGATAGTTGGGTTCATTTGAAAATTAGCTGGTTGAACTGGGGTGTCACTGCTGGATTTGGCTGAGCTGTAGGGACCAGACTGAAATCTGGAAATATGTAAAAGAGAAAGAGCATCAGCTGCATTATTATAAATGCCTGGTAGATGCTGGGCTTGGATTAGAAAATTATTTGACACTGAAATCCATATTAACCACCGCAGCAATTGCATAATAAGAGGTGAACTGGAACGGTTTAACGATATGAACTGTTATTGCAAAAGAAAAGTATTGATTTCTTTGGATAAAGATGACCATATAGATGATGACCATATAGATGTGCTGCTGCGTTTTTGGCTGAAGTTGACTCTCTTCCTTAGTGAAAATTCACTAAAAAATCTATTTTTTACAGTAGCATATTGCAAATGGTGTCCTTTTTTTCAGTACACTCCGGGGAACATTTTAAAGTAACCATATAAACTTTTCACTTTTTTTTTCAACACAATATTTGCTTGATTTATTTTCCCGATGGACCTTACAATACTTCCTGAATGTTGAAAAATATTGATGTTTGGGCAGATTACAAGACATTGTTTCACCTGAGTGTAAGGTGACCAGACGTCCCGTTAAAATCAGGATCGTCCTGTTATTAGGGGCTTTGTCCCATGTCCTGATCAAGATACTGTCGGGATGCCATTTGTCCCGATTTTCAGAGTAATCGTTGAAAAACCTGATTTTTTGTGAAATTTAGATTTTCTTGTTAGGAAATTCCGTATGTGGCTGGTGTACTGTCTTGCGGTGCAACAGCATACTCTACTAGTTTAGGGCGTGCTGTTTGACTGAGTTGTTTGCATCTATGCGACTATCCAATCACTGTAACCTGCAGTGATGGTTTTTGGTTAGTGCTCCCGGGGCCCAGGCATGCGTATACCTATGCTTCAGCACGGTTTTACTATGTAGTGTCCTGATGGCTGGTTTTGTTGATGAACCTGTCACTAAGAAGCAAAAAAGGAGTACCGAATGGAGTGAGAAAAAAAATGTCACCTGGATTTAATCATATGACTGTTGCAAAGGCATTTGTAAATTGCGTAACAAAGAATGCAGCATCGTCACGGTGGCAAGTCAGATGTGAAGCATAACGCCGGTGGGATACAACATTATTTATTTATTTATTTATTTATTTGCAGATACCCTTCATTCAATGGCTGAGTGAGACCGATAGGAGATGAGAGAAGCCGAAAAAAAAGGGGGTGGATCTGAGCAATGCACATAGCCCCGGCACCACAGAGATAACATGGCCATAAACAAACAAGATAGCTGCTTCTGCATCCAGCACTCAAAGATTATCACAGACATTTGCAGAGCTTTTTGAGATGTTATAATAATAAAATAATGACTTGGATCGCATTATTGAGGAGTTTGGTGATAAAATGAGTGATCAGGAGATGATTTATCGGTATGCACGACTATGAAGAGGTATGTGAAAAATATAGCAAACAAGGGGTGGGGCGGGGCTGGAGAAGCAGTACTGAGTGTCCTGTTGATATGCAGTGCCTTTTAAACCTGTTTTACTGTGAAGAAAATACTTTTAAACAGCGTGTCTAAAATAAACTGCGCGTGTGGAAATAAATTGGACCTGATGAGCCTGAGACGAGCTGAATAAATGGACCACAAAGGGTTAAAATGAAAATAAAAAACTGAAATAGCTTGGTTGGATAAGTTTCCACCCCCATTTGTAATAGCAATCCTAAATTAGCTCAGGTGTAACCAGTCGCCTTCAAAATCACACACCAAGTTAAGTGGCCTCCATCTGTGTTAAATTGTAGTGAGGCACATGATTTCAGGATAAATTCAGCAGTTCCTGTAGGTTCCCTCTGCTGGGTAATGCATTTCAAAGCAAAGACTCAACCATGAGCATCAAGGCACTTTCAAAAGAACTCTGGGACAAAGTTGTTGAAAGGCACAGATCAGGGGATGGGTATAAAAAAATAGCAAAGGCCTTGAATATCCCTTGGAGCACGGTCAAGACGATTATTAAGAAGTGGAAGGTGTATGACACCACCGAGACCCTGCCTAGATCAGGCCATCCCTCCAAACATTATGACTGAGCAAGAAGGAGACTGATTAGAGAGGTTACCAAGAGGCCAATGGCAACTTTGCAAGAGCTACAGCTTTTACTGCCAAGACTGGTCAAAGTGTGCATGTGACAACAATATCCCAAGCACTCCACTGGCCTGTATGGTAGGGTGGCAAGAAGGAAGCCATTACTCAAGAAAGCCCACCTTGAATCCTGTTTGAAGTATGCAACAAAAACACTCAGGAGATTCTGCAGCCATGTGGCAAAAAGTTTTGTGGTCTGACGAAACTAAAATGGAACTTTTTGGCCTAAATGCAAAGCGTTATGTTTGGCGCAAACCCAACACAGTGCATCACCCAAAGATCACCATCCCTACTGTGAAGCATGGTGGTGGCAGCATGTGATCAAGTGGCTTGCAGTGATGACGTCAGACCAGAAACACGGACTCAGGAAGTAGCGGGGCAAAGTTGAAACGCTACGGCGTTCAGCCTTTTATTAAATAATAAACAAAAACAAAAGATTTAAACAAAACAAAACACTACAAACAAAAAGGCGTGTTGGTCAAACAAACAGAAATAAACAACTAAGAATTGCACTGGTGTAAAAACCAGCACGCTTAGCAGTTGTTTATCTTTTACTTTCTCTCTCCTTGCTCGCTCTCCCGTACTCTCCTCTGTACACTCTCCTCCTCAGCGCAAACAGCTGCAGGCTTTTATATTCTGGCCAAGGGGTTAACTAGCTGTTAATTATCTTATTACCCCTCAGCCACAGTCTGCACGCGTTTGGTAAGGATGCGTGACTGTCGGTAGTTAAATAATCAGTAGCTGATCAGTCACGCAATCTCACGAGGTTTTTAAAAATACAAAACAATAACAAATAACAATCAGCTTTTGCCATAATATAAACATAAATCATAATATAAATAAATAAACATGGGGCGGGGCACTCCGCCACACAGCATCATGTTATGGGGATGTTTCTCATCAGCAGGGACTGGGGTACTTGTCAGGATAGAAGGGAAAATTAATGGAGCAAAGTTCAGAGAAGTCCTTGAGGAAAACCTGCCGCCCTCTGCAAGAAAGCTGAAACTGGGGCGGAAGTTCACCTTTCAGCATGACAACGACCCAAAGCACACAGCCAAAGCTACACTGGAGTGGCAAAGGAACAAAAAGGTAAATGTCCTTGAGTGGCCCAGTCAGAGCCCCGACCTAAATCCAATCTAAAATTTGTGGCATGACTTGAAGATTGCTGTCCATCAACGCTCCCCAAGGAACTTGACAAAGCTTGAACAGTTTTGTAAAGAAGAATGGTCAAATATTGCCAAATCTAGGTGTGCAAAATTGGTAGAGACCTGTCCCAACACTCACAGTTGTAATTGCTGCCAAAGGTGCTTCCACCAAGTATTAACTCAGGGGGGTGGAGACTTATCCAATTATGATCTTTCAGTTTTGTATTTTTAATATATAATTTGTTTACCCCTTAACAGTGTGGAGTATGGTGTGTAGATAAGTGGAAAAAAATCCTCATTTAAATGCATGAAACTCTGAGGCACTGACACAACACAATGTGAAAAAAGTTCAAGGGGGTGTAGACTATCTATAGGCACTGTATATATACAGACGTGCTCAAATTTGTTGGTACCCTTACAGCTCATTGAAATAATGCTTCATTCCTCCTGAAAAGTGATGAAATTAAAAGCTATTTTATCATGTATACTTGCATGCCTTTGGTATGTCATAGAATAAAGCAAAGAAGCTGTGAAAAGAGATGAATTATTGCTTATTCTACAAAGATATTCTAAAATGGCCTGGACACATTTGTTGGTACCCCTTAGAAAAGATAATAAATAATTGGATTATAGTGATATTTCAAACTAATTAGTTTCTTTAATTAGTATCACACATGTCTCCAATCTTGTAATCAGTCATTCAGCCTATTTAAATGGAGAAAAGTAGTCACTGTGCTGTTTGGTATCATTGTGTGCACCACACTGAACATGGACCAGAGAAAGCAAAGGAGAGAGTTGTCTGAGGAGATCAGAAAGAAAGTAATAGACAAGCATGGTAAAGGTAAAGGCTACAAGACCATCTCCAAGCAGCTTGATGTTCCTGTGACAACAGTTGCAAATATTATTAAGAAGTTTAAGGTCCATGGAACTGTAGCCAACCTCCCTGGGCGCGGCCGCAAGAGGAAAATCGACCCCAGATTGAACAGAAGGATAGTGCGAATGGTAGAAAAAGAACCAAGGATAACTGCCAAAGAGATACAAGCTGAACTCCAAGGTGAAGGTACGTCAGTTTCTGATTGCACCATCCGTCGCTTTTTGAGAGAAAGTGGGCTCTATGGAAGAAGACCCAGGAGGACTCCACTTTTGAAAGAAAAACATAAAAAAGCCAGACTGGAATTTGTTAAAATGCATATTGACAAGCCACAATCCTTCTGGGAGAATGTCCTTTGGACAGATGAGTCAAAACTGGAGCTTTTTGGCAAGTCACATCAGCTCTATGTTCACAGACGAAAAAATGAAGCTTTCAAAGAAAAGAACACCATACCTACAGTGAAACATGGAGGAGGCTCGGTTATGTTTTGGGGCTGCTTTGCTGCGCCTGGTACAGGGTGCCTTGGATCTGTGCAGGGCACAATGAAATCTCAAAACTATCAAGGCATTCTGGAGCAAAACGTACTGCCCAGTGTCAGAAAGCTCTGTCTCAGTCGCAGGTCATGGGTCCTCCAACAGGATAATGACCCAAAACACACAGCTAAAAGCACCCAAGAATGGATAAGAACAAAACATTGGACTATTCTGAAGTGGCCTTCTATGAGTCCTGATCTGAATCCTATCGAACATCTATGGAAAGAGCTGAAACTTGCAGTCTGGAGAAGGCACCCATCAAACCTGAGACAGCTGGAGCAGTTTGCTCAGGAAGAGTGGGCCAAACTACCTGTTAACAGGTGCAGAAGTCTCATTGAGAGCTACAGAAAACGTTTGATTGCAGTGATTGCCTCTAAAGGTTGTGCAACAAAATATTAGGTTAGCAGTCCCATCATTTTTGTCCATGCCATTTTCATTTGTTTTATTATTTACAATATTATGTTGAATAAAAAATCAAAAGCAAAGTCTGATTCTATTAAATATGGAATAAACAATGGTGGATACCAATTACTTTTGTCAGTTTCAAGTTATTTCAGAGAAAATTGTGCATTCTTCGTTTTTCTGTGGAGGGGTACCAACAAATTTGAGCACGTCTGTATATATATATATATATATATATATATATATATATATATATATATATATATATATATATATATATGTATATATTGTGGCAGGGCAAGGGCCCTGCAAGTGTAAATATCTGTATTTTGTGGCAGGGACAGGGTTAACAGCCTCCCTGCCAGCCTAAAATTGTTTAATTTGTGTTAATTGTTTAATTATTAATTGGTAATTGTTTTATTGTTTTGGCAGTTGGCCTCATTATTATTAAATTAGAGCCAGCTGCCTATACCTGTTTCTCTGGTGCATATAAACCCCAGAGTTAGTTCATTTAGGGCGGCTGCTGTGTGAAGAGCCTGACTGTGTGGTGTAGTCTGTGTGTAAAGGTACTGTGTGAACCTTTTGGTTGTAATACTGTGGGTTTTTGTATTTTATGCCCGGTAAACAGCTTAGCTGTCCTGCACGTTAGTCAAGGAACCTGCATAAATGTATAGTAAGTGCTTGGAAGAGCTAGGTGTTTATTTTGTTTTTGTTTATTTTTTAGTAAAAGTGTGTATAAAAAATGTTATAAGAAGGGAAAAAGACCCTGGTGCGAGCACTTTATTACTATATATATATATATATATATATATATATATATATATATATATATATATTTCTTTGCTAAAAACTTCATTAATGCATCAGTTAGGGTTGATATTAAAACAACAAAAGTAGGGAAATCTCATGTTAAGGTCTTTACCCTTACCCCCAACTACATTCCCTCCCACCCCCTTACAAGCAGTGGAAGGGGCAAGACAACACAAGCAACCACAGACAGCCATCATCAGTTAAATCGAACAACATACTCTCAGGGTGCACAGAAGTCAAAAATGGGTCAAAGGTCAAGTATAATCTTCAAGAGGAATATGCCATTTTGGCATCACTGCTGCGGTATTACGCCTTTTTTCCAATGGCTCAGGATGCAAATATACAGTATATATATATAATAATCCAGGGCTGGCAATGGAACGTGAAACAAGCAATGTGATTGGTCAAGCAAGGTTCCAGCTGTCTGTATATTGGATGGATACAAACAGTTGGAGTCTTGTCACATATTCTAAATCACTGTGCTGCCTCACAGAATTTAAAGTATCAGACGGTAGCCATCTTGCTTTTACAGTTATAGATGTGCAGGTGTAACTAGAAACCGAGTGATCAATTACCTGCAAAAAATCCCAAAGTAGTAAGCAGACATGCTGATTTGGATGAAGAACAATTAAATTAACTGGAAGATGGCAACAAAAGAAAATAAAGAATTGCTGTCTTTATACTCAGTCACCCTGACTTTGTCACTTAAAATATTGTATTTTAGCAGTTTGTAAACACTACAGAAAAACACAAAAAGACACTTCTGCACATTATCCACACTTTTGAGAAGGGAGTTTTTTTTTTACTTTTACTTTAAAAACAATGGAACCATATGGGTTAAATGAAACCCTGGATCTCAGTTCTTATCTCTAATAATCTAGATATATTGTCATTTGTTAAGAATTGAACTGGATTATATGTTAAGTAGATACAGCTAATATGTTTATGTAAAGGAGTGTTTAAAGTATAATTGTTATTTAACTGAAGTTGATTAATGCACAAATTAATATTTTGGTGTGTACGAGTACTGATAATGTGAAATGTTCATTTATTTGGTAACTTGTTGCTAATAGCATTCTGTTTTAATATTAATGGTTGAAGGCTACACATGAACAAGTAAATTTGGTAATTGACACAGACATATGATATTAAACTAATTATTATTATATTTAATTGGTATAAATGTAAAGCCTACTTCCATTCACATTCAATGTGAACCGGATGAAGACACGCTGGTATCGAAACGCGTTGTTTGTTACAATCATGGTTTTAAAGTTTGTTACAATCATGGTTTTAAATTAATAGATACATTTTATTAAGAAAATAAATTAGCAGGAGTGTAATAATGAATCCTTTTGAAGAAAAATGACGAGAGTGTGACCATGAATGTCTCTACGAAAACTTTTTGGTAGACGTTTAAACTGGTAGTCTGGCTGAAAGAATTCTGAACTTTTGTTTTTCAGTAGAGACTTCACTTCTTGTTGCATGTAATTACCTTATACTGGTCAGCACCTCGTCAATATTAAGCATTGTAGTGCAGAACAGATTGCGTCTCTCCGTCCCCTTTTATGCCGTCACACATGACCCCTTGGTAAACAAGTGGAGCCGCCCCTCCAATCCGTGACTGCCACATCGTTTTCCTTCCGGGTCAATGAGTTAATGCACTGGAGTTCCGCCCCCTTTCTAGCTGACTTCCCTTGAACACTGGGAAAGAACTGTCGGGCCAACCCGTCCAAGGTACTCTGTTCTCGCTACTTAGTGTCCTCATAGGTCGGGAGGGAGATTTACCATCAAGAATCACTGTATTTCTGTCACACTGCTCGATATCTGGAACTATTCAAATCAATTACCAATTACACATTTTATAGAGAAGATTGTTGTTATGGATGACTATATTTATAGAAAGTTCATTTTAGAGTGCTTATGTGGCAGGATATGTGGGAAAAAAGGGAAACCTAAAAATTCTGTTAAAATCAATAAAATTATAGTTAATTGTGCTGTAACACTGAAGTATATAAGCAATAAGACCCTCCACATCGCATTACCAGGCATTATACGACCGTTTGGTTGTATCAACTTCGTCTTGGGCCCCATTACCCACAGTTGTATAATGCCTGGTAATCTGGTAATGCCCTCTGGTAATGCCCTCTGTGTCATATATATTATTCAATAAAACACTTGTAGTTGTTGTAAAATGGAGGTACAGGAGGTAGAGCGTTTTCTTTAAACCTACAATCTTTTGTAAATGATTTGTAAAAGTATTACAAAAAAGACTGTAAACCTGTGGAAAACTACAGTTTTCATTGTCATAAATTATAAAATACATTCATTCGAAAAAAAATATAATAACTAGTACCAGTCTCTGCACTTGGAATACATGTAGGAGTTGCTTAAATAAGTGAATACCAGCTTAGAACTAAAATCATTACCTTGAGTATTTGTCAAAATATATACACGGTGCATATGTTCATACAAACAGTTCTGTTGATCTTGTTGTTATCGAAGATGAAGGTAATTCTTCAGTGTTAAGGAGAAGCCAGTATTGACTTGACAGAGCTTGACAGGTGAGCAAAATAAGCTATGAGTGCAAGATGGGTTTCCTAGATGTCACGTCTGCTTGTACGGGGATCATGTTTCCCAGTGAGAAGGAGCTAATTGTCCCCTGGAGAGGTGGAAGAGGTGACAGATTCTGTCCAGAGAGAGGCCAACACACTACTCACCAAAGCCAGCCTCCTACAGACAGCTGCTCCTAGAATACCTCAGCAGAGTTGAATTGTGCTGTGAATTGCTGGTTATAAGTAATTGGCTGCTCAACATCTTTTCTTTAAATGTGCTGAAATAACAAAAATAAATGTCAAAACTTTTTGCACCAATGCAAAAATATATAGGTGGTACAGGGCTCTAAAGCACTTGTTTTGTTGCAGCTTTTGTTTTTAGTTATTAGTTATTCCGGCAAATAAATAAAAACAGTAGTGAATTAAAGAGCTGAAAATCATCCTCTATTGATGAAATTAGAACTCTAATTATAATCCTGTAAAAAGGGTTTGTTCTTGTTTTTTTGGTGCACTGGTAGAATATTTATATTTATTTATTTAATTGTTTTTTCATTTTCTTTATTATTTGACATACATTTATATTTAGTCATGTGCGTAAGGGGGTGCTGTGCGTTGTACAAATATTGTAGATGTCAGGTGCTTGTGTAGTTCATATTACAAAGGCTGAGTTATACTGTATTTTGAAGCTAGTAAATTCTGAATTCATGAAAGCTTGTTTTTTCCAAATGAAGGTTTAAGAACCCATGAGGGGTTCTATCCTGTTAACACAATGTAACCCTCTACTATAGTGTACCAGTAAGTCAATACTGAAACTTATAAATAAATACATAATATTAAATTGTGTGCAATACGACACGTTCACTGGTTGCAGTGAGCGACTTAAGATCATTAGGAAACTGCACCTGGTGAGAGGTTTCTGGGGGTGTTGAGCCAGGGACGTGCGTGGAAGTAGCTGGAGCTGTCAGCAGAAAGGGTGTGTGGTTTCAGTGTATCATGGCCAAAGTTAAATTAATACCATTATTAAAAATAAATACCATTTTTTTTTTGTTGCTTACAGTAACTGACCTTAATGTAAACATCACTGGAGTTCAAATGAGGGCTGACCTGTCATTTTTTAAATTCATTATTTAGCTATTGGCAACCAATAAAATAAACCAATGTAATGTCCATCAACACCCTCTACCTAATCCAATCTAATATATACATATATAATTAATTATAATTATCATACTTAAATATAATGAGGTTGATTATTCCGTTTCGGGAGGACAGGACCTGTACTATTATTAAAGATGACGGGAGTCAGAGTATAAACAGAACAAACCTTGTTTTATTAAGGCGCCTCCATTACAGTTACCCCCTCCATCCCCTAGATGGCGGTGTTGTAACATAACACAGTAATCCTATGTTAACTCAAAACATCCTAACACTACACCCCCCTTTCTCGGATTTGTTATAAAAGTTTCTAGTTCAATCTATATTTTCTTTCTTCTTTCTTTTTCATATGTTCAGTCTCTTTGGTGGGACTGAAAGTCTACCACTTCTGGTTCTCACAGCAGACTCCACACTTGACGAACTGGTATCCTCAGATGTAGGAGGTGCCGCTTGTTCTGGTGAGATTTCTGTGAAGTTATCAGCAGCCTGCTCCTGTCTCATTGGGCAAGCCGGTGTGACCACTAGCTGGCGTCGATTTCTCCGGACCACTCCCTTGTTTGTTTCAACCACATAGGAACGTGGGGTGTCTGCTTGTTCAATGACAGTCCCCTTTGATAGAGGTTGCTTTATCCAGACATGGTCTCCAATATATAATTCTGGTAACTCTTTTACTCCATGCCGACGATTAAAGTCACTTATCTGTCGATTCTTGATTTTTTCATCTTTGTCTCTGAATTCTTTAAGGTTTGGCCACTGTGGTTCCAACTGGGCTGAAGACATTGGTAGTGTAGATCTTATTTTTCTGCCCATAAGAAGCTCTGCTGGGCTATATCCCTGTCCCAGGGGTGTTGACCTATATGCTAACAGTGCTAAATAGGGGTCTTTCGTCTTTTTAAGCATGTTTTTGATTGTTCTGACTGTACGCTCAGCTTCCCCATTGCTTTGAGGGTATCTTGGGCTGCTTGTATTGTGCCTAAAGCCATACTCCCTAGCAAACAAGGAGAACGTTTCGGCTGAATACTGGGGTCCATTATCCGACATAACTTCCTCTGGAATTCCATGTCTCGCGAAAATGGATTTGAGATGTTGTATCACCTCTGGAGAAGTTGCATTGGTCAGTTTTGCTATTTCCACATATCGTGAATAGTAGTCCACTACTAAGAGATAGGTGTGGTTCTTCCATTCAAACAGGTCTGTGGCAACTTTTTGCCATGGCCTTTTGGGAAGTTTTGAGGCAATCATTGGCTCTGGATGGTTATCTCTCTCTCTACAACAAATGTCACATCCCTTCACTAAGTCTTGTAGCTGTCGACTAACCCCCGGCCACCAAACAGACTGTTTTGCACGCTCTCTGCACTTGGAAATCCCCTGGTGTCCTTCGTGGATCTTATCCAGTATCTCCTGTCTAAGAGAGGGTGGAATTACGATTCGGCCCCCCTTCATAAGCAGCTCTTCACTTACTGACAGTTCGCCTCTCTCTGCCCAATAGGGTTTTAAGAAAGCAGGTGTTTTATGTTTTTCAGGCCATCCTTTTATGCAGTAATCAGTAACCTGTTGGCAAACTACATCTTTGGCTTGTTGAGTTTTGATTTGCTCCAAGCGGTCTATGCTGGTCGGAAGGGCTCCTATTAACATATCATCATAGATATCGATTTCCTCCTCCTGTGTATTCTGTTCAGGGGACAGTGGCTGTCTCAGGGGTGCCCGTGACAAAGCATCTGCGGTGATTAAGTCTTTTCCAGGAACGTGCGCAATCGTATACATGAATCTGAACATTCTCATTCGGAATCTCTGGATCCGGGGTGGGAGCTCGTCCAGATTCTTTGAGCCAAGCAACGCAATTAAAGGCTTATGGTCTGTTTGTATGTGAAATTCTATCCCCACTATGTATTCGCTTAGTCTCTCACATGCCCAGGTCACTGCCAGGGCTTCCTTTTCTACTTGAGCATACCGCTGCTCTGTGTTTGTGAGAGCTCTGTTACATAGGCAATGGGTCTCCAATATCCATCTGGCTGTTTTTGTGTTAAAACAGCTCCAAGCCCATATGACGACGCGTCAGCTGCCACTGTTGTTTCTCTGTTGGGGTCATATTGTGCAAGGACAGCAGGTGAGCTCAGGTCTTTTTTGATCTCCTCGAATGCTTGCTGTTGAAAATGGTTCCAAGTCCAGGTATTCTTTTTGCTTAGCAAATCTCTCAGTGGTTTTGTCTTTCCGGCCAGGTGAGGCAGAAATTTTCCAAGATAGTTGGCCATTCCAAGGAAACGTCGTAAGTCTCCTGTATTGTTGGGTTGTGGCATCTCTTGGATAGCACGCACTTTCTCTCTGTCCGGTTCAATTCCTTTTGAACTTATTCTGTGGCCCACAAATAGAAGAGTCTCTTTGGCAAACTCACATTTTTCATTGAGAGTGAGACCTGCCTCCTGCAGTCTCTGAAGTGCGTTGTTCAAATGTACGTCATGTTCTTCTCGACTCCTCCCATGAATTAGGATGTCATCCGCGTGGCAGAGTACTCCCTCCAGGCCCTCTAATATTTGAGAAATACGTTTCTGGAAGTGCTCAGGAGCTGAAGATATACCGAAGGGAAGTCTCTTAAAACAAAATCTCCCCGATGGAGTAATGAAAGTTGTCAGTAATGCTGATTCTTTAGCAAGTTTAATCTGCCAAAACCCAGAATTAGCATCCAACTTTGAAAATATTTTTGCTCCTGACAGCTGAGCAATGTCTGGTCCACTGACGGAAGAATGTGTCTTTCTCTGCGAACATTCTCGTTCAGGCGTGTGAGGTCCACACAGATGCAGATCTTCCCATTAGGTTTGGGAACTACCACCATTCCTGCGCACCAGTTTGTAGGTTCATCAACGTGGGCTATAACTCCCATCGCCTCCATTCTTGACAGCTCTTCTTTCACTTTATGTCTCAACGGCAAAGGAACTCTTCTTGGTGTTGTAAGTGCAAATGGTTCCGCATCAGGTTTGAGTTCTATTTTGCAGCATTCCCAATCCAGTGAATATGTGTGGAATTTCTTCTTATAGTATTCCTTGGGGTCTTCTATTGCTTCAATTCTTTTTATAAGGCCTAGTGCTTCTATGGCTGGCAGTCCTAACAGAGGTCTAGTCAGCCCTTTTACAACAAATATCTTTTGCTGCACTGAAGTTTCTCCCTTGGTCAATGTGCCAGTGAATTGACCACATACTTTAAGCTGATTATTGCCAGAGCCATATAGCTTCCTATCAGTTCTTTTTAGAAGCCCATCTCGCTGGTGGTTATACTCTATCTCAGGTATTGCAGTTACATCCGCGCCAGTGTCAATCTTAAACTCTAATTCTGTGCCATTTAAGAGAAGTTCAGCTGTCCAGGTTGTGCTCTGAGTTTTGTCATTTATCAGTCCAAGGAATATAATATCCTCATCTTCCGATGGCATTTCCTCTTGGATTATACTAATATTTTTGTTTGATTTGCAAACTGTTGCATAGTGTCCAATTCTTAAGCATTTTCGACATTCTGCCTCCCTGGCAGGACATTGTTGTCTGCTATGTTCAGGAAATCTGCCACATCTACCGCACGTTTGCTGTTGTTTTTCTTTTATTGTCGTTGTAAACTTATAGTTTTGTTTTGGCTTGCTGTTGAAAGTCTGCATTTTTCTACGTGCAGTGACAGCATCTACATTAGGGTTAGCTTCTTCCCCTTGAAAATTACATCTGAGTGCAACTTGTTGTTTTTTTACTATTTCGTTTTGTCTCGCTTGGTTAACTGCTTTTGCCAGGGTGAGATCGGGGTCCAGCTGCAATCTTTCTGATAGTTTACCATCAGACAGACCTACTACTAGCCTATCTCGTATTAATTCCTCGTAAAGATTCGCGTATTCACAGTGTTTAGCTAAACCATGTAGAGCAGTAATGAAGTTATCAACAGTTTCCCCTTGCTCCTGCCGTCTCTGGTTAAACTTGGCTCTTTCAAAAATTGTGTTGCGCCTTACAACAAAGTGTGTTTCTAGTGCTCTTTTAACCTTGTTGTAGTCTTTCTTATCGTCTTCTGATAAATGCAGTTAGCCCAAGATATCGTCTGCTTCATCTCCCATGGCGTAAATTAATGTGTTTACTTGAATCTGTGAATCTTTTTCACGTAAACCCGAAGCTTCTCTAAATCGCTCAAATCGGCGAATCCATTTCGGCCATTCTTCAGTTTTATTGAAAGGAAACTTTTCCGGTGGCACTATCTGAAAAAGCGCCGCCATTTTAGCCGTGCATCTACTGCAAGCCTGTGTGTTTACTTAATATGAAAGTCTCTTTTCAGGACTCACCCAGCGGTTTCTTCTCTCTCTCTCTCTCTCTCTCAGTTTATTTTTTTCAAGCTGGAATCGCTTTTCTGTTCTTTTCCGCCCACTTCTGTCACCATGTACTATTATTAAAGATGACGGGAGTCAGAGTATAAACAGAACAAACCTTGTTTTATTAAGGCGCCTCCATTACAGTTACTCCCTCCATCCCCTAGATGGCGGTGTTGTAACATAACACAGTAATCCTATGTTAACTCAAAACATCCTAACACTACAGGACCTATAAGGAAGAATTGTTGATGCCCTATCTAAAGTGCTGCCTGTAAGTACTTCTACACAGTAATAGCTTTGCTGGTTTTAACTCTGCCTATGCCACACACAGTAACCTGATGCCAGTAGTGTGTATCTTGGCTCTTTGATATAAAAATAAAAAAGGGATGCAGTTAATGATTGCAAGTCTATTTAGTGAAACCTTCATAGCAGGGAGCTCAAGTTGAGAAGATAATGGGATTCATAAGTACATGGAAAACTACAAAGCGGTATCTAATTCAATATGTTAACATAACATTATTCAGCAGGTTTCATTCAACTTTATGAGCTAAATCTGTCAATTATATAGGGTGATGATGCAAAACTTTTTGGCCATAACTGTAGGTACAGATATGCAGAAACCTTGATGCCCACCTGTTGTGCTGCAAAATAGGTGTGTGCCGAGTACTCAGATCATACCTGTATCTGTTATGTTTATGGCATTTTTATCACAGTACAAATAATAAGAGTAAAATTACTTATAGCATATAAGGATTGGGTAGTAGTACTTCACATTACACACCAGATCGAAATGAAAACACTGTCTGGTCACTTTTTTTGAGATTCCTTGTCCATGACAGTGATCTAGTTCAGCTAAGCCTACCAGACCTGCAGAAAAATACCTACAGTACACCATTACATTATCTCTCCCAGCTACATCTGTTCCACAGTCAGTCAGCATGGGAATGTCATTTGCACTGTGAACCCTTTTCTGTAAATCACCTCTTATTTAATAAGCAATGACTGAACTCTACACATGCTGTATCATTGGGGCAGTTTCCATGAAAAAAAAAAAGTAAGTATCACCTTTTTCTCACTCTATTTTGGTAGTACCTATTGGATAGTGTGTGTTTACATGTAGTTTTGGCCTTGCACGACTACTGATATCGTACAGCTTTCTTAAACTGGGTTTCCACAAAGTTTTTAGTTTGTGTTGAAGCACTGCAAATGCAGCCTGCCTCATTTGGCCACCAAAAATTTATTAAAAAAACATTCCATAAGAAATCTCTGTGTACTATCCTTGTATTATTTGCCAAACATTTTTGACTGCACATATATTTATTATAAACCTATTATACATGTACATATATAATATATACAAGTTTTCTTACAGAACCAGTGTCGTAGGAAATAAGTTGACCGGGAAATAAATTGATCGCACAAGAGCAGTAATGCAACAGTAAGACGGGGCAACAGTTTGATTAAAGGGGAGGTTCACTGCATGGCTTTTTATTTTTATCCGACCATTTTATTTGCAAGACTGTGTATGTTGGTGTGTGTTCATGCCATTGTCTTTTCGTATGAACTTTAAAATGTGTGATTGACGACTCTTTACATGGTAAATTGTTTTAAACCCCTATCTTTTTATATTTCTATAACATAGTTGTCAATCAGATGTAGTTTATGTGTGATCACAGAGATTTATTTATATATTAAATTATTTTACACGTCAAAATCTTGTCAATCTTTAGTCAAAATTAAAATGTTTCAGTAATATAATCTGATGACATGCTGCATCCATCATATTAGTATGTTAAGGTTGTATTTTTACATTTTAATATTAGTATAGCTGTAACTTTACTACAGTTTAGACGTGGCAAAACGTAGGCCTACCACTGCCAGTTTAAAAAAAAAAATAGTACATACAGTACATTGTTTTGTCTGCATGTCTTAAGCATATTGTTACACCTACAATCATGTTTATTTAAAAAAGGTTTGAGGTTTAGGGTTGCGGTTTTTAAATTGGGATAGGATGAAGAAAATTAACCACAAATAGCCAGATGAAATTTTTTTTAGAAAGGAATTGTGTCGTGCACTCAGGTTGGGAATTTTAAAAAATCTCTCATGTTGTTTGCACTCAATACATTAACATAAATGCCATATTCTTCGTAAACGTGACAACTGTATTCCTTGCAGTAATATATAGTATTACTAAGGGATAAGATTTGTGAGGGAGAGAGCATACAGTATATATGTGTATATCTACATGATTTTAGATCGTGATAAATTACTTTAGTTCAATATACTGTATATCTTTCTCATTATATGTCTTACATGGTTGTTGTACTACAGGAATTTAACATTTTTAAAATCATGCTGATATACAGTAGCCTACATATACTATATGATCTCTCTTCCGTACAATAGCTATCTTGGTTGGTATTGAACTACAGGTGTTTACCACGGTTTAGCAAAGACTCTTTAGTTTTTATCTAATTCATGTATTGTTTCTTCACAAACTTGTAATTGAAATGCATGCATGATAATAACCAGTCTCCTGTTCATTTTCTGTTCTAATTATACAAAGTACTGTATGTAAAAATAAATGAAACAACAAAGCGCATAATACAAAATAATAACAATAATGTATAAGCAACACTTTTCAAGTACATCATGTGATTGATATGCACCGTGGCCTAGTTAGTAATCGCAGCATGGAGCTCAATTTTTTCCATGACTGAAACCCATGCTTTAACTTTTGGAAAATTGCTCACATACCTGTCCATACAGTAGTGCTTCCCAAAACAAGAACACCTCCAGAAATGCAAAATAACGTTAAATATGTAACACATTTTGCTAGTTAACATTTGTTACACAAACAGAAATACACATTAATATCGCAGGTTACTTTAAATTATGTATTTGTTGTTGAATATTACAGCGATATTCACATTCCCATATCTAGCGTCATACTTTTGAATATATCCAATCTACTTATTAATATAAATTATACTTACAAAATTAATTTTAAATAATTTATTTTTTGTTAAGCTAATATATCTGATCTACAGCGATATTCACATTCTCTTATCTAGCGTCATACTGTCAAAGACATCCGATCCACTCATTTTATAAATTATACTTACAAAATTCATTTAAAATTATTTATTGTTTGTTAATATATCCGATCAACTTATTTCCTGGGCTTGATCCACTTATTTCCCAGCCTAAGCTCGTAGACATTAGAAACAATGGAACCTCCCCTTTAAATTCTAAAACTTGATGAACTTATTTCCTGATCAACTTATTTCCTAGGAGACCGGAGTTTCAGCAGTTCTGATCCTTATACGAATGGAGCTACAATACCAGCACTTTAGGTTAATGATATAACAATTAAAGTCAAAATGTTTAGTAGAGTACATTTTTAAAATATTGCTAGTACATCTACAATAGGCTACCCTACTCGCTCACATTTCCCAGTACATAATATTCTTATACTAGTACAACTACAAATAGTATCACGTATTTGTCTTTTTGAACAAATTTGGGGAACCAGCAATTTTTTTTCATGTTTTTGTTCTTCTAAAACAAGTCTTCCTAAATTAATTAGGTTTAAGAGATTTAACTTCAGCTCTAGGTGGACACTCAAGCCTGGTGCTGTCGGTGGCCCACAGCAATAATAAAGCCACTGGCAATGAATTCCCAGCTATGCTGATTTCATACATTTTTTGGTACAAATGTGACTTTTGTCCTAGGTAAGTACCCTTCATAGATGCTACTTATGCTAGTTTACAGTGTATTGCATCTTAAAGCTTAAAGCAAATGGCTATCCAATCACCAAACCTCTTTATTTATTTATTTATTTATTTATTTATTTATTTATGTGTTGCAAAGGGCTGCATTTTTTAAATAATTGTTCCCAGAGGGTAATCACCACATTTTGACAACAGACTTCATTGCATCTTTCTGTGACAAAATATTCCCATTAGCAAGTTACTGGAACTAAATTTAATTAAAAAAATATGCAGTGTTTGCGGGAACAAGTTCAACGACATGTGGTTGGATGACAGCATCACAAATAAAATGTGTTAATGACAGGCAATGGATAGAAGAATAAATCAGTCACTGCCTATCTGTAATGCTATGTGTAAAGTGTGTTTTGTTTGTGATGGCACAGGTAATTCATTCACACCACCCCACAGCCAAGCATTGTATGACTGCTTTATACCACTCATTTCCAGACCCATGCCAGTATTTTTTATTTTCTTGCTCTTTTAAAAACATCTCCTTAAATTCTTCTGTTATTGGTCTGAACCTCAATTCTCATCATTGTGTTGTTTGATTGTCCATGTCTTCATTCTGAATGTATTGTAACGGGCACGGCTGGACTGGCTCGCCGTTGCCACCTGTCGGCGAATAGGGCGCTGTGCCCGGAGCCAGTCCCCTACATTTGGTTAATGTGCAGCAGAGGATGCTGGGAGTACGAACTATGGTAGGGGAGAAACGGAATTATTGTTGTTGTGTTTATTTGTTGTTACTGTAAAAGTCCCAGTACTGTTCCATGCATTTCCCTGTAACTGTTATTACCCTTCCGGTGTTGTTTGTCAAATATGTGAATGTCACCCTGAGAGGCAGAGTAGTGCTCTGGGGTGGGGAAGGGCTGTGTGTGTGTGTTCGGGGAGGGCACTGACTTGCTGTTAGCTGCTTAATAAACTGCATTACCTAAAAGAGCTATTGTGTGCGTGTCTCCGTTAATCCCTGTGCTCGCTACACTGGTGTCAGAAGTGGGATGGATGACACGCACTTAATCTGCAGCTGGAAGATGGACGAAGAGATCCAGAGGATGGAGCAACAGATCGCCCAGCTGACAGGACGGATGCAGAATACCCAGCGGCGACACGGAGAAGCAAGACTCGCGCTTCAGCAGACCCACGGCGGCGAACTCTTGCTGCAGCAAAAAGAAGCTGGCAGCCAAGCGCGCCACCTCCGGAGAGACGCCGAAGACGGCAAGAAAGAAGCTGGCAGCCAAGCGCGCCACCTCCGGAGAGACGCCGAAGACGGCAACCAGGCGGGATGCCTCGGGAGCAGCAGCCTAGACGAGGCTAGCCGAGCGGGCTACTCCAGGAGAGGCTGCGAGCACGCCGGTGGCGGGGAAGAGGACGGCCGAGAACGGAACCAAAGTGGCGTGAACCCTTATCAGCCTGGGTGGCCCCAGCCCCCTGCCTCGGTGGAAACAGCGCAACCTGCCAACAAGAGTACTGTCAAGGCAGGCCGCTATGACGGGACTGCGCCCTGGGAAGCCTACCAAGCAAAGTTCCGCCTCGCAGCCTTGGCAAACAACTGGAGAATAGAAGAACAGGCGGGGCAGCTGGCGGCAGCACTGGAAGGGAAGGCGATGCAAGCATTGCTCGATTTAGACCCAGAGGAGCCGTGTGACTTCCATACCCTATCCACGGCTCTCCAGCGCCGCTTTGGACAATTGGAGTCAGCCGTCAGCCTGCGCGATCGCCACGCGCAAGAGAGCCAGTGGCGAGAAACTCGGGATACTGGCCGCGGACACTAAATACTTGGCACGGAGGGGGTATCCTGGTTTACCTCCGGCTGTACAAGAAGACCTGGCGATGGAGGCGTTCATCCGTGGCCTGAACCCCACCGCGCTCAGACAACAGGTTCGGCTCGTTGCCCCAACCTCCCTAGAGCAGGCTTTAACCCATGCCCTAAGGATTGAGGCCGTGCTCGAGGAGGGCGAGCGAGTCCGGATCCCCAAAGTCTGCGCGGTCAGAGGAAAGGAAGATAGCGATGGAGACGAGGATACCGCCGCTGTCAGGCAGACCACGCCTGTAAGGCGCTGCTGGAACTGCGGAAGCCCGGGTCACCTGCATGCACAATGCCGCCGCCGCCGTCACCCAGTACCGTCTGAACAAGAGACGTCGTCGGCGGGAAACGAAAAAGGAGCGGTGTAAACGGGGGCCCGCCGCTCCTTCACCTTCCTTCCCCCACCCATAGAGACAATGAGAACGACGCGGTGGCAATGGTGGGCCGTGTTGGCCAGGGCAACAGTCTGCATGCACCCTGCCTCCTAAATGGGGTGCAGTGCAAGGCCTTGGTCGACACGGGCTCCACCATCTCCATCCTGCGGCCCGGGGTCCTTCCCAGAGAAAGTGACGGATGGCTGGGAGGCTGGACGCCCACCAAGGTTCACCTCCGCACTGTCACCGGCCAGGTCGCGTCCATGCTGGGTCGACGGCGTCTGGAGATCCAGCTCGGAGACTGCACGATCCAACACGAATTCTGGCTGGCGGAGATACAGGATCGCTGCATTCTGGGCCTGGACCTCCTGAACAAAGTAGGAGCTACCATCGACTTGGCTGAGGGAACCCTGTGCCTTGGCCAGAGCCAACTGCGCCTGATTCCAGGTCGGGAGAAGGAAGGGGAGCAACGCCGCACCAGAACCACCGTGCGGCATAGTCAGACGAGGGAGGTTCGTCGGATGCGGAGGGGTAGGACCCGGCCTCTCCCAGAAGCAGAGGACAGGACATCGGCGACAGAGTTTGCAAGGGCTTCAACTGTCTCCGCCCCCTCCCCTGCAGAACTTTCACCGCCCCCTGCAACCACAACCGGTGGAACACAGGACTGCAGGATAACTGATGCGGTGAAAGCGCTGTGGCAGAGGAGTAAGGAGGGTCTATCTCAGGGCCAGCGGGACCAGTTATGGGAACTATTAAGGGGGTACTTGGACATTTTTGCTGCAAACATAGAGGACTGTGGGCGGACTGGATTAGTTCAGCACAGCATTAACACGGGAGACGCGGCTCCGATCCGGGAGCGGCCACGGCAGCTACCCTTGGCAAAGCGGGAAGCGGCCAAGGGCATGATTCTGGAAATGGCCGCTGCCGGGGTAATTGAACCATCGGCTAGCCCCTGGGCCGCGCCAGCCCTGCTAGTAAAAAAAAAAGACGGTCACTGCGGTTCTGTGTGGATTATCGCAAACTGAATGCAGTGACCCACAAGGACTCGTACCCCCTCCCCAGAATCGATGAAGCTCTGGACTACATCGCTGGCTCCCGCTGGTTCAGCTCCCTCGACCTGCGCAGCGGATACTGGCAGGTTGAGCTGGCCCCTGAGGCACGACAGAAAACTGCATTCTCCATTGGCCAGGGTCTGTGGTAGTTTCCAGTAATGCCCTTTGGACTGTGCAATGCCCCAGCAACGTTCGAGCGCCTGATGGAGCGGGTGCTCACCGGAGTTCCACGGACCCATTGTGTTGTATACCTGGATGACTTACTGGTGCACGCCACCACCTTTTCGGCGGCACTGCAGAACTTGCGGACTGTGTTCGAGCGCATCCGTGGAGCTGGCTTGAAACTCCACCCTGGGAAGTGCAACCTGCTGAGAAGAGAAACACACTTCCTCGGACATGTTGTCGGGGCAGACGGCGTTGCCACAGACCCTGCTAAAGTGGCTGCTGTAAAGGACTGGCCGGTCCCCAGGACTGTGACAGAGGTGCGTAGCTTTCTGGGCCTGGCGTCTTATTACCGCCGCTTTGTGAAGGACTTTGCTCAGATCGCCAGGCCCCTGCACCGCCTGACCGAGAAAGGGGGCCGGTTCAGCTGGGACACCGACTGCGCAGCTGCCTTTGGGGAATTGCGAGAGGCCCTTGTGAAGGCCCCAGTCTTGGCGTTCCCTGACCCCCAAAAACCGTTCATCCTGGACACGGACGCGAGCGATGTGGGGATCGGAGCAGTGCTAGCCCAGGAAGGCCCGGACGGGGAACAAGTGGTCGCGTATTACAGCCAAGCTCTTAGTAAAACAGAGCGGAACTATTGTGTGACTCGCCGGGAACTGTTGGCTGTAGTACGGGCCGTGCACCACTTTCGTCCCTATCTCTACGGGCGGAGATTCAAGCTGCGCACGGATCACGCCTCCCTGCAGTGGCTGCTCAATTTCCGCGAGCCCGAAGGACAGGTGGCTCACTGGATAGAGACACTGCAAGGGTATGACTACTCCGTCCAGCACCGGGCTGGCCGCCTACACTATAATGCAGATGCCCTGTCCCGTCGCCCCTGCTTCTCTGAGGACTGTAAGCACTGCCATCGGATGGAGGAGCGAGAGGCACAGCGGTCCTTGGAGGAGCGAGTAAGTGCTGCCACTGTAGCTGTGGAGACCCCCCTTGAGTTGCCAGCGGGGGAGATCCAGCGTCAGCAGGGTCTGGACGCTGAGCTGGCACCGCTGATCCGCTGGTTATCGGCGGGTCAGTGCCCAGCCAGACGTGCGGTGTCCGCCCTCTCCCCGGAGGTAAAAGCGCTGTTGGCGCAATGGGAATGTTTGAGCCTCCGGGAAAGTGTGCTGTACCGTGCCTGGACAGACCCTGCGACAGGGCGCAAGCGGCTACAAGTGGTGGTTCCTCAAGCTCTCCGAGAGACCGTCCTGCGAGCCGTGCATGGCGGACCAGCCACTGGACACTTCGGCGTTGCCAAGACCCTGGGTCGGCTTCGGGAGCGGTTCTACTGGGGACGGTGCCGACGTGATGTGGAGACTTATGTGCGACGCTGTGACCAGTGCACCGCCCGGAAGGGCCCCTTGGACCGCTCTCATGCCCCGCTCCAGCAGTACCAGGTGGGGGCACCATTAGAGCGCGTCGGTGTGGACATCTTAGGGCCGTTTCCACGGACGGAGGGGGGCAACCGGTACGTCCTGGTGGCCATGGATTACTTTACTAAATGGCCCGAGGCGTACGCAGTCCCCGATCAGAGCGCGACTACCTGCGCGGAGGCACTGCTGGAAGGCATGTTCTGCCGGTTTGGGGTTCCCGAGGAGCTACACAGTGACCAGGGGCATAACTTTGAAGCGCAGGTGTTTGGTGAGGTGTGCAGGCGGCTGGGTATTAAGAAAACCAGGACGACCCCACTACACCCACAGAGCGATGGATTGGTGGAGCGGTTTAACCGCACCCTTGCCACCCAGCTGACCATGTGGACCTCCCAGCACCAGCGTGACTGGGATCAATGCTTGCCCTTGGTCCTAATGGCCTACCGGACTGCAGTGCATGAATCTACAGGGTGCACGCCAGCGGCTCTTATGTTTGGGAGAGAGCTCCGCACCCCAGTGGACCTTGTGTTCGGCTGGCCACCTCAGCTCCACACTCCGGAACCTGCCGGCCCGGAATACCTCCAGCAGCTACAGGACCGATTGGACACTGCCCATGCTTACGCTCGGAAGCACCTCACCTCGGCTGGCCAGCGTCAGAAACGGGCATACGATACTCACTGCAAGGGCCGAGGATTTCAAGCTGGGGAGCAGGTCTGGGTTCACTGCCCCCGGCGAAGAAAGGGACTCTGCCCCAAGCTGGCCAGTAACTGGGAGGGCCCCTGTGTTGTTCTGGAGAGGCTCTCCGAGGTGACTTATCGAGTGCGGCTGCGGACCCGTAGCCGGGTGGTTGTGCTCCACCAAGACCGCTTGGCCCCCTACCGCCCCGGAACAAACTCGGTTGTCCCTGCAGCCAGCCCGGAGGCCAGCTCCCAGGACAGGGAAAGCGCTTCCCCCTTGCAACAACCGAATAGTTCACCAGCTAGTGGCCCAGGTAGGAGCATTCCGGCTCCAGCTGACTCCCAGCCCGCTGCACCTGTGCTCCAGCGCGGCCAGCGTATCCGTCGACCACCCCCGGGACTCTCTGACTTTGTGAGACATTAAGTGTTGGGCCGACGGGACGTTCGGCCCTAAGATGGGGGCTGTGTAACGGGCACGGCTGGACTGACTCGCCGTTGCCACCTGTCGGCGAATAGGGCGCTGTGCCCGGAGCCAGTCCCCTACATTTGGTTAATGTGCAGCAGAGGATGCTGGGAGTACGAACTATGGTAGGGGAGAAACGGAATTATTGTTGTTGTGTTTATTTGTTGTTACTGTAAAAGTTCCAGTACTGTTCCATGCATTTCCCTGTAACTGTTATTACCCTTCCGGTGTTGTTTGTCAAATATGAGAATGTCACCCTGAGAGGCAGAGTAGTGCTCTGGGGTGGGGAAGGGCTGTGTGTGTGTGTTCGGGGAAGGCGCTGACTTGCTGTTAGCTGCTTAATAAACTGCATTACCTAAAAGAGCTATTGTGTGCGTGTGGCGGAGTGTCCCGCCCCTATTTATTATTATTTGTATTTTTGTTTGCGGCGCGGGTAAAAGCGCCGCGTCTTTTGTTATTATATTTAAAAACCCCGTGAGGATGCATGGCTGATCAGCTACTGATTATTTAACTAGCTGACAGTCATGCATCCTTACCAAACGCGTGCAGACTCTGGCCGGGGGATAATAAGATAATTACCAACTAGTTAAATCCCTCGGCCAGAGTATATAAACCAGCAGCACTCTGCACTCGGGGTTGAGAGTGTAGAGGAGAGTACGGGAGAGCGGAGAGAGAAAAAGCAACATTAACAAAACAATTGCTAAGACGTGCTGGATTTCCCAGCACATCACTTACTTGTTTGTTTGTTCATTCGTTTGGCCCTTGTGCCCTTTTGTTTTGTGTTGTGTTAATTTGTTTAATATTTTGTTTATTAAATACGCTGAGTGCACTAACACTCAGCTTCAACCGCCCATCCACTGTTTGGTTTGAGTTACTTCCTGGTCCGTGACGTCATCCACATCACCACTGCGAGCCAGACTGTCACATATGGTGTCAGAAGTGGGATAAACAACGCCTCCAACAGCCGGACCAGGATTGAAAAGTGCGTTTTTTTTGTTTGTTCGTTTTTTTTTTCAAATTAAAAATGGGGAAAAGTAGCCGGAGGAGAAAGCAGCAGCAGCAGCAACAACAGCAGCAGGAGGCGCAGCAACATCAGCCTTACCTTGCCACACTGGATATCTGCCTCACCTGCCTGAAGGGTGAGGAGTGGTGCTTCGCGGTTGGTGAGGTTGGGCACGTGGCACCAGACCAACCCCCTCCATGGCAGGAGAAAGAGGAGCCAGAGCGTCCAGTGAGGGAGGACCTACATCCTCCAAAGAGGACGAATGCACTCTCCTCTGAGGGAGTCTGGGACTGGCTGGTGGAGCCGGGGAGGGATTATGAGGAAGCCCTCCCTGCAGTGATCAACCTCCTGTGGGCAAGAGATGGGGAGCGCTGGGAGGCCTGGGAACAGCAACACCACCCAGCTTCCCTCCCAGACATCGCAGCCATGGTGTTCAACTACCTGGCTGCGGATATGGGAGAGACCCTGCTGCTGCCATCTCCAGCATCAGAGGGAGAGGAGCCATCGCTGCCGTCTCCAGCGCCAGAGGGAGAGGAGCCATCGCTGCCGTCTCCAGCGCCAGAGGGAGAGGAGCCATCGCTGCCGTCTCCAGCGCCAGAGGGAGAGGAGCCATCGCTGCCGTCTCCAGCGCCAGAGGGAGAGGAGCCATCGCTGCCGTCTCCAGCGCCAGAGGGAGAGGAGCCATCGCTGCCGTCTCCAGCGCCAGAGGGAGAGGAGCCATCGCTGCCGTCTCCAGCATCAGAGGGAGAGGAGCCATCGCTACCGTCTCCAGCATCAGAGGGAGAGGAGCCATCGCTGCCATCTCCAGCATCAGAGGGAGAGGAGCCATCGCTACCGTCTCCAGCATCAGAGGGAGAGGAGCCATCGCTACTGTCTCCACCAGCAGAGGGAGAATGCCTGCTGGTTTCGCCTCCACAGCCTGGGGAGGAGCCCGAACGTCCTACGCCCGAGTGGGAGGAGCCCGAACGTCCTACGCCCGAGTGGGAGGAGCCCGAACGTCCTACGCCCGAGTGGGAGGAGCCCGAACGTCCTACGCCCAAGAGGGGGGAGTCGGTGCGTCCACAGCCCAAGAGGGAGGAGTCGGTGCGTCCACAGCCCAAGAGGGAGGAGTCGGTGCGTCCACAGCCCAAAGAGGGGGGAGTCGGTGCGTCCATAGCCCAAGAGGTGGAAGTCTGCGCTTCCACAGCCTTAGGACCCAAGCTGCAGTCCCAAGAGCCAGAAGGGGAGGAGTTACAGGCTCAACCCCCTGAATTTTTCTGGGGGGGAGAAGGGCAGGATGCTGGTGTTCCCCAGCAGCCTCTATTTATGCTGCTGAAGGGAGCACGGCACACACCAGCCCAGCCGCCACAGCAGAGGGAGCCAGCACCGCCACAGCCTCCCTCTGAGTGGCCAGCATCCGCCCCATCGCTTCTGTCTCCACCATCACCAGGAGCAGAGCAGCAAGAGCTGCCTCTGCCTCCGCCACCTCCACCAGCAGAGGGTGAATGCCTGCTGGTTCCACATCCACCGTCGTGGGAGGACTGCTTGCCCCTCCCACCTCCACCAGCAGAGGGTGAATGCCTGCTGGTTCCGCCTCCACCGTCGTGGGAGGACTGCTTGCCCCTCCCACCTCCACCAGCAGAGGATGAATGCCTGCTGGTTCTGCCTCAACCGTCGTGGGAGGACTGCTTGCCCCTCCCACCTCCACCAGCAGAGGATGAATACCTGCTGGTTCCGCCTCAGCCGCCGTGGGAGGACTGCTTGCCACTCCCAGCTCCACCAGCAGAGGGTGAATACCTGCTGGTTCCGTCTCAGCCGCTGTGGGAGGACTGCTTTCCCCTCCCACCTCCACCAGCAGAGGGTGAATACCTGCTGGTTCCACATCCACCGTCATGGGAAGGACTGCTCCTGCCCTGCCTCGCACCACCCAGGGATGCCTGCCTCGCATCGCCTGGGGCTGCCTGTTCCACATCGCCTGGGGTCGCCAGGGATCCTGCTTCGCCTGGGGTCGCCAGGGATCCTGCTTCGCCTGGGGTCACCAGGGATCCTGCTTCGCCTGGGGTCGCCAGGGATCCTGCTTCGCCTGGGGTCGCCAGGGATCCTGCTTTGCCTGGGGTCGCCAGGGATCCTGCTTCGCCTGGGGTCACTACACTGTGGTCGGAGCCCCACGGAGGGGAGCTGCCGGCCATGAAGAAAGGGGGGGAGGTCAGGAGACCAGCTTCCCCAGCCGCACTTTCGCGGCCGGAGATCATGTGGTCAGAGCCCCACGAAGGGGAGCTGCCAGCCATGGAAAAGGGGGGGGAGGTCAGGAGACCAGCTCCCCCAGCCGCACTTTCGCGGCAGGAAATACTGTGGCTGGAGCCCCGTGAAGGGCAGCTGTCAGCCATGAAGAAGGGGGGGGAGGTCAGGAGACCAGCTTCCCCCGCAGCAATTTCGCTGCAGGAGAAAGGGTGGCCAGAGCCCCACGGAGGGGAGCTGTCGGCCATGAAGAAGGGGGGGCAGGTCTGGAGACCACCCCCAAAAATTTTTTGGCCAGAGGAGCTGGCCGGTGCGCGGGCCATTGGAACACTACGGCTGTTTGGGTGGGAGGAGGACATCCCACCGTGGCCGCCACCTTTGGCCCGTTGCTGCCCCTGTTCCTGCGCCGGGACTGCTGACCGGGACTTTGGGGACTAAGGGGGGAGGTGGCCGAAAAGGCCATGTGTGCTGCGCACAAGGGGGGGCATGTGTGGCGGAGTGTCCCGCCCCTATTTATTATTATTTGTATTTTTGTTTGCGGCGCGGGTAAAAGCGCAGCGTCTTTTGTTATTATATTTAAAAACCCCGTGAGGATGCATGGCTGATCAGCTACTGATTATTTAACTAGCTGACAGTCATGCATCCTTACCAAACGCGTGCAGACTCTGGCCGGGGGATAATAAGATAATTACCAACTAGTTAAATCCCTCGGCCAGAGTATATAAACCAGCAGCACTCTGCACTCGGGGTTGAGAGTGTAGAGGAGAGTACGGGAGAGCGGAGAGAGAAAAAGCAACATTAACAAAACAATTGCTAAGACGTGCTGGATTTCCCAGCACATCACTTACTTGTTTGTTTGTTCATTCGTTTGGCCCTTGTGCCCTTTTGTTTTGTGTTGTGTTAATTTGTTTAATATTTTGTTTATTAAATACGCTGAGTGCACTAACACTCAGCTTCAACCGCCCATCCACTGTTTGGTTTGAGTTACTTCCTGGTCCGTGACGTCATCCACATCACCACTGCGAGCCAGACTGTCACAGTGCGTGTCTCCGTTAATCCCTGTGCTCGCTACAGTATTATTTCTTCTCCATTGTACTGTGCTTGTTGTAGTGAGAGTGATAATGGCAGTGGTTTGGTTTTAAATAAAGCTGCTTACCAGGAGCGTCATGACGTATGAACTTGTATATTATAGGAATATATTTTTTGTAAATACATATGTATGTACATGAAGATTACTAGGATATATTTTGTTCAATATAGTTTCGTGGCAACATAAAATATACAATATTAAAGGATAGAATATAAATCTGTAGTAGCTAATACAGAGCTTACACGGGATGCTTGTAAAAGTTTTGAATATCACAAAACTAATTACTTACATGTATTAGATGTTTTCGTTGCCCTTTGAAATGGAAAAAAGAAAAATAGAAACTTTTTTTTTGTTTGGCTGAATTTGTGTGTGTGCGTGATTCAGCTGCTGGAGCTGTAAACATGACTCTGAATATTTCTCAAAGCCCTTGCCTGTCTGTATGTTGGTTTTAAAGTGTGAATTTTAAAAAAAAGCAACAGTGAAGCGCTGTGTTCTAATTTTAACACTACATTTTTTTATTAATATGTAGTACAGCAGTTTAAATCTTAAATCTTTTAACAGTAATAAACAAATGTGCAGGGTTTTGTTTGAATTGTGGTTTTATTAAAAGCAAGTATCACTAAATCCCCTACATTTTGTACTAAGTCATGTTGGTTATTTACAGTATTATGAATCACCTGGCACTTTATCTTGTCTGTCAAAGCATGACTCTATACAAGGGGGCAGCAGCATTTCATATGACATGAATGAGTGATTTGGCAGAGATTTAAGATTGTTATCAGATTATTTCAAAATATGTACTGTACCGGTCTTGTTTACTCATCCAAAATCCACAGAATGGTTGACAATCTGGTGACAAATTAAGCTAATTTGGACATATACAGTACCACATGTAGAATCTAAGTATTCAAACAAGGGGTCAGGTGGTGCAGCAATCTGTCTGAATCTGAATCTGACTAGTCTCAAACTTCTAGTGGACTTTATTCCACATCATAAACCACAATGCAATTTGACTTGGCAGCCTGTGCTTGAGAGAAACCCAGGACTGAATGGCAGTGGGTGTTCAGGTTATGAATGAGGTGCTGTCCCAAAACTGCAAGGATAAACCTCTCTAGGGACCTGCCAGCACAGTGCCTGACTGTAAAGCATTCAAACAAACTCTTCATTTTCTGGATACCAGATTTTTAGAAGCAAAATAAAACAGTTACTAATAATGTCAAATGCCTAATTAAAATGACGTTGAATTACTTCCAACAATATCTAACACATATAAAAAGCAATTAATAATTAATGAATTTCAGCTCACCCTGAATAAACAGTTTGCCAGTGATCTAATCCAGTGTAACGAGCAATCAAACAATTAAATACATCTATCTTGAGTTATCACAGTCTTCCCTCTTCCTGTCCTCAGGCAGCTATTAAACTGAAGAGAACTTCAAAGATTTTGAAAGCAGATGCTCTTTCAGAATATCTGTCTGGGTGTTCCATGTATCTTTGCACAGTACAACTAACAGCTAGCTTGTGGCACTTTTCATGCAGCTTAATATAGCAAACCATTATTTGATCTTGTTACAAATCAGATGCAGACCATGGGGGGAAGGTGGGGAGTTTAAACATCTGCCAATTAAATTCAACACAAATTTGCCAATTGAATAATACAAGTTGATGGCATCTCCTTAATTACGGGTGTCCTGAAAAGCCTTGCAGGCACCTGTCCTTGCTGAGTGCTGTCTGGGCTCGTAATCTATGTTAGTTGTCAATAGTTTGTTTTTTTTCATATTTTGAAATATCATTTTTACGTTTGGAAGCAACAAATGATTTACGGAAAGTGGTGTGAGGATTTTATTGACCATTTTCACTAATTACTGAATATCTCGGTATTCTTCAATAGATAATAGTATTTTTGTTTAGTTTTGAATGTGCAAAATATTTTAAAGAGCAAACTGTCTCACAAGTATAGTGGTACACCAAAATATGATCCATATAAATCTATCAATGTGAACAAAAACCTGAGATGGGATTACAGCTGCAGAGTCACCATCCTCCGACTCTAAAAGCTAATGCTAATTCAAAATTGCTGAAATACAAATTTCAGGTAAGTTTTAATATTTTACTTGGGGGTTATAAGTATTTGTGGTTTGTCATCCTTCATTCTATATTTAAAGTGGGCTTCAGTTTACCCAGAAACAACTGTGAGGGGGACTTGCAGGGTAAAAAATACTGTTTTATAAATACATACAGTACTGAAATAAATTATGGCAACACCCTGAATATAAGTAACAGGCATTGTTTAATCACAACTGGGTCAACAAGCATGTGAAAACAATATCCGTGATACTGATGCTGTTTATATATAAACTTTCTAGCAGAACATAAGTACTCGATGCTGCTGATGTCTGTAAGACTCTGCTAATGTTGAATACAGAAAAGTTAAAAAAAGAAAGCCTAAATAGATTAATCAAGATCCAGAAGGAATTTAGTTAACTAAGGACATCACCATTTCAGTTATACCAAGACTGCTTCTCTACTACTTGGTTTCATTATTTTCTAGGACACATCTGAAGGAACTGACTGCTACGCTGACCACCCATACAGGAATCTTTCATTTGGCCACCCATGGATTGGGTTTAAACCTCCTAAATGTGTACAGCAGCATATTTGACCAATGCCTGAATGAAAGGGAGAAGATGCTACATGATCATTTACAGTCCGATTAATTGAATATTAACATTAATTGACTACTCAGGGTTTAAATAGTTTATATTATATGGGTAGTGGATGGAAAAATCCACCAGCCACACAGACATTTTACCGTCCAACATCGTTCTGGGGGGTGACGACGACAAAAGAAAATGCAAAAACAAGCAACATTTATGAGCCGTTTCAACAGGGTCTGAAACAATCTGCCTCATGAGTGAAGATATAGCTTCTGAGATGTGTCGGGCATCTGCGCTCTCCACAGACTGCATGCACACAAACTGCACAGTCACCAGCCCTTTCTGCAGAATCTTACATATACTAGCTCCTCTTCTATGACAGCGCTATCGGTTGAACCATCTGACATCACTGACAGGAACTTTGCACCTTGTATTTTCTCTTGCAGCTGCCTTCTTTCTACCTCAGCAATGTAGTGCATAAACACTCTTGCTTGTTTGTCATTCCAGTAAGTACGTCCTAGATTTAGCCTGTTCTGTTCATCAACCCTATAATAATTTTTTTTTTTTAAATGCTATTTTCTATTGTCACACTTTCTGACTGACGATCTGCTAAGCATTAACTTACTATGTTTTTTCAAGCTTTAAACAAGTCAGTTCAAGATAAAATTGATTCCAGTAAATAGTAAATTCACCAGAATTCATCGTTATGGATACGATTTTGTCACAGTGCTAAGTATGTGGGAAAAGGTGTTCATATTGTCCCTAAAGGGCCAGGTGGAGTGCCCTACACCATACTGATTGAAAGACGGGCATCATCAAACTTACCTGAAGGCCTAGTCATGTGTTCAGCGAGGTGAAGAGTCCACATGTGCCAGTTAGGGTGTGTAATTTGTCTTTAAAACTAATATTAAACCCAATACTTACTTGCTGAGCTCTTTCTAGTGACTGTTGTTGATGAAAGCACCACCCCCTTGCAAACCTCAAGTCGTCACTTTACTACTCCAGCAGAAAAGACCATTTCATCTGGAGCCTGCCGTAACCAGAATGCAGTTGCACCTGAGGTACTGGGTGGTGAAATCCCCCAAGTGGACTTAACCAATGTTGCTGTAGACAGTGAAGAGCAGCTGAACCAGTTGAAAGAGTTGCTCCTAAAGAATCCTGATGTTTTCTCTCAACACCCTCTTGATTACAGAAGAAATACAACTGTGCAACATGAAATCCCTTTAGTGGACCCGGAGCCATTTCTCTTACCTTACAGAAAGATACCACCAGCACAGTATCAAGAAGTCAGGAAGCAGTTAGCTGAAATGGAGAAAGCAGGAGTGATTCAGCCTAGCAAGAGTCCATATGCCTCCCTTATTGTGGGGGTGACAAAGAAGGATGGATCGCTCCGGTTGTGTTGATTTCCTCAAGTTAAACTCACGCAGCACCCACAATGCCTTTCCATTACCAAGAATTGAAGAAGCACTAGAAGCATTAGGACAGACCAAGTACTTCTCAACACTTCATTTGACGTCTGGCTACTGGCAGATAGAAGTTGCCGAAAAGGACAGACACAAAACTGCGTTCAGCACCCCAATGGTTTTTTTTGAAGCCAATCAAATGCCCTTTTGACTGCAGAATGCCCTTTCCACCTTACAACCGAAAGGAGGTCCTGAAGTTCCTAGGATTTTGCGGTTACTACCGCCGCTTCATAGAGGTGTATGCAGTGATTGCAGCACCCTTGTACTGCCTGACCTCTGGTGAACCACAGAGGAAAAAGAGGGGAGCCAAGACCAATCAACCTCTAGTCCCATTTGAATGGACCAATAACTGTGAAAAGTCATTCCAAACTTTGGTCGAAAAGCTCACCACCAACCCAGTACTCGGGTACCCTGACTACAACCTACCATTCGTGCTCCAAGTTGATGTGTCTGGAGAATGTCTTGGCGCTGTGCTCGCCCAGATCCAGAATGGAGTCGAGAGAGTCACTGCATATGCCAGTAGAGGTTTGAGTCCCACTGAAAGCCACTACCCAGCACACAAGCTTGAATTCTTGACACTGAAGTGGGCAGCCACAGAGAAATTTTATGATCACCTGTGGACACCAATTTACAGTACTGACTGACCCTCTGAAGTATGTGATGACATCTACTCGATGCCACTGGGCAGCGTTGGGTGTCCCAGTTGGCCATGTTTGATTTTGCCATTGAGTACAGAAAGGGGAAGTCCAATGGGAACGCTGACTTGCTGTCCAGAATCAATGTGAGGTGGTCACTGAAAGTCTCCATACCTGTCAACAATTAGCTATTAAATGCACAGCAAACCATTCGAATGCTGTAGAATCAACACTTGATGGATTCAGTATGGAGGTTGAAGAAAGACCAGGCAGTGAGCAGGAGCAATATTCAGCCCTTGGAACAAATGTACTCCCAGTAATGACCAAGGATCCGGTAATAGGACATATGTTGTATTACCAGATCAGAGGCTGTAAATCAAACTACAAGAAGAGGGTGAAAGATGATAAACCTGTGCTATTGCTACTGAAAGAATGGCCAAAACTGATGATCCAAGATGGAATTTTGTACCGCAAGACCCAAGGGGGGCCAGAGGGGGATAAGGAAACAGTTGGTATTGCCCATGAAATGGAGAACATGTGTGAAAACAAGTCTGAATAACGATAGGTCATTTTGGAACAGACCGGTCAGTTGCCTTGGTCCGTGAGAGGTTTTACTGGCCTCATATGTATGATAAGATTAAGGACTAGTGTGAAAGATGTGAAAGATGCTGCCTTTGCAAGACTCTAGTCACAGGTGTCTGAGCACTGCTTGTCATTGTGCACCGTTGGGACTCATTTACATTGATTTTCTAACACTGGAACAATCAAGGGGAGGGGTTGAGAATGTGTTCATGGTAAACCTTCC
Source organism: Acipenser ruthenus (assembly GCF_902713425.1). Lineage (NCBI taxonomy): Eukaryota > Metazoa > Chordata > Actinopteri > Acipenseriformes > Acipenseridae > Acipenser > Acipenser ruthenus. Next base: position 59,341,044 of record NC_081192.1, read on the forward strand.
CGACTCATGACCAAAAGGCAAGTACAGTGGCCAAGATACTGTGGCACAATGTCTTCTGCAAGTTCCGCTTCCCCAGCACAATCCATGCAGATCATGGATGGAACTTTGAGTGCACTAATTAAAGAATTATGCAAGCTAACAGGAACTACAAAAACTTGCACGACACCATACCACCCTAAAGGGAACGGGACGACAGAACGTTTTAACTGCACATTGATGAACATGCTGGCCACGTTAGCTTGAAAACTTGAAGGCCAATTGGAAAGATTACGTAAATGCAATGACTCCAACTGTATACAACTGTATGATTCGACTGGCTACACTCCACACTACCTCATGTTTGGAAGACACCCAAGACTTCCAGTGGATCTCATGTTTGGATTGTCTTTGCAAGAATAACCTGTGGAATATAGCGACTATGTTAAGAATCTGCTTGAGTGCTTGTCATTTGCATTTGAACAAGCCAATGTGATGTCCAGAAGTGCCAATGAGAGTCAGAAGTACCAATATGATAGAAAAGTAAAAGATGTGGTGTTTAAACCTGGAGACAGGGTTCTCGTGAAGGTGACGTACTTGGATGGAAAGCAGAAGCTGGCTGAGTGCTGGGAGAACCAACCCTACATCGTGGTTAAGAAGCAGCAAAATATCCCTGTCATATAGTGAAGTCTGAAGATGGGCAGAAGGAACATGTGGTCCATCACAATCTCCTCACCCAATGTATATTTCTTCCGGTACAGAAGATCAGTCCTGAAGAGCCGGGACATGTTCAGTTACCCACGATGGAAAGGGATGTGCTGGATATGGCAGAGAGTGAAGTCAACAATGAGGTGGACATGTTGAGCTAGCCAATGAAAGGCACAGGGTATGGAGTGTTGACTGAAACACCTGACAGTCCAGAAATGGATCAGGGAGAGAGAGAGAGAAGTCGCCATAACAGGTGATGAACCCACAACATCATTAAGGGAAGACCTGCTGGAGCCAAGCAGGGCAAAGGAGACTTCCCCACACCTGTCAAGTTTTACAAATATCTCAATTGTGGAAATAGAAGAGCTGTCCGAAGTGTCAGACCACCCTTTGGATGTTAAACTACCAAGAGAAGAGTGTGAGCAAAGCAAAACAAGTGAACCCCAAAGGAGATACCCTACTCGAATCAGTAATCCTCCCAACAGACAGAACTACAAACAGCAAGTTCCAGTTATTAAAATAGAGATAGAGATGGAGAAGGGTGAAAGGGGAAGGAAATTGTGGAGCAAAATAAAGAAAAGGAAGAAGCTCCTCCTAGATAGTGCATAGTTGGGAGTTTTGGGTTGTTTAGTTGGTTGGTGAGATGGCAGGTGTTTAGCAGCCAGGGGGCGCTCTAAAAATAGATGTGCCTTCAGATTGTGAGGAGACTTGACCTAGCATCCCATTACAGGATTTAAGTCACTTCCCGTGTTGTTATCCCTGAAGATGCAGAATTGAGAAAGAATGAAAAGAAAGAAAATAACTTTGCTTAATCACCTTCATCCACTGTAACTGTTTTGTTATTGTGAACTTAAAATAACAAGGGGGGGCTCCCGAGTGGTGCATCCGGTAAAGGCACTCCGCGTGGAGTGCAGGATGCATCCTATAGCCTGGACGTTGCCGGTTCGAGTCCAGGCTATTCCACTGCTGACCGTGGATGGGAGCTCCCAAGGGGAGGCACACAATTGGCTGAAGTCACCCTTCTGAGATCTCCAGGCACAGGTCCACTCAAGGTAAGTATCACGTTCATTTTGTAATCCTCAAGTGTTTGCATAGTAACTGTATGTTTGCTCCTTTCAGGTGTACTGGTATCTCCAGGTTTTTGGATCTATTTCCACAAGAGGTGTTGGTGCCCCTCTGGGACCCCTTTTGGGGACCCCTGCTGGTGAAGAGCTGGTACAACAGCCCAGCACTACTTGCAGCATCCTGGTGGACTTGGAATTCCCAACTATAATAAAAACTAAAACAGTCCTTGTCGAATATATATTTATTGCTGTGATTTTGTTCCTTATTTAAAAACACAGTCCATTAGGAACAGGTCTGGGTTGCTTGGTTCCAAACCACTAAGCAGTTTAAATAACACAAAATATTTACAAAAAGACGAGGTTCCACACAGAAACCCTGTGTAGACAGTCCATATAAGTGCGCTTGCACTATTGAAAAATAATCCCGTGCAGCATTTAAAACAGTCCAGAGAACAAAATAGTGTGTGTATTTATGCTGTGTCGTATTTACAGCCATGAGTAAAAACTTTCACACCTATAGAATGGTCTTCTTAAAACCTTGTCACACAGAGCTTGGATTTAATTCCATTCTTAATTAATTCACACACAATACTTTCGGGTAAGTCTTTAGTACTCACAGACAGCTGCTTGTGCTTCCTTTTCTGTTGTAAATTAAGAGTACACAGCGGAGGTAAACACATCGAGATTCCTTCGGTCAAACTAGAACACAGCTGTACTCGCCGTGTTCAAGTAAATCCACACAGGTACCGTGGAATAATAATAATAATGTGATGTCACCAACCTCGCAATTATAGATAAACTCTGTTTCTTTTGGTTCTCTCACTGTGTTTCTGCTTGGGTCGCTGCTTTCCTGCAACAGCTCTGCGATACCTTTATCAGCATGAATAGCCACACCTCTCTCCACTCTATCTTCAGGCTGGACCAACACCTTCACTTAAAACACATCTCTTCATGCAGGCTGGGTTAACACCAACACTGCATGTCTCTCCTTTCGTTCCGGCTGGGCACTCGCCTTCACTTTATATGTCCTATGATTCCCGCACAAACCAGGTCACCTGATTTCACAACCCCCAGGTGTTCATGGGACTTGAAGTTCACTATTTACAATAATTTACAATGCTATTTACAATAACAAACATATCAGTTTTTATTTATTAGCACAGGCACCTTTTCTTTGCCTTTAACTGATCGTTCATTGCATCATGCTGCATTGTTGACATGGGATGTGGCTATAATGCAGTGTCTAGTTCAATGAGAAGCTAATTTCTTAGGCAATGCTGCCATCTACCATGCTCTAACCGGGTCAGGACCCTGTGTCATGAGGGTCAAGTATGCGATTTCACACTGCTTTTGATAAAGCAGGGTTGATCTGGGTGACAGACCAAATAAACAATACGCGTATCAATGCCCCGGAAGCAGCTAGTTACTAAAGCTCCCATCCAAGCTTCTCTGGATTGAACCATTAGCCGAAATGTTGATTAGAGCAAATGTTTCTTCATCCCTGCTGCAATCTGGTTCGTGGTGTGTCTCAAGCAACAGAAATATGGCTAAACAGAATAAACAAAAACATTCCTTGCAGAAGTGAAACCTTCACGCAGCCATGGCATTGTTATTTTGTCGGTTTAAGAATGGCCGTCATGCATTTTGTTTCGATCAACCCGGGTGAAAGTGTGTCGACCCACATCCTGAGGTTGCTGGTATCAGACCTGGGTAGGAGTGCTAGTGTGAAAGGGGCTCAGAATAGACCTTTTACCCATTATTAATGGTGGTGGTAACTTAACAAAAATGAGTAAACAAGTTTATGCAAATAAAATGTTAGGTTATGAATGTACACCTGGTTCCCTGAAAGAGGACCACCAACAATACTTTTGGGATATGCTTGCCACGGGTCAGGTATTCACTGAGCATTTTATGTCAGAGCTGCCGATAGGCCCCTCCGGGGAGTGACGTCCTCAGTCCCGCCTCCCGAGGGAACAAATAGTCACTACATGGAGCTCACTTCCTCTTTTACATCAAACCTTCGAAGGCGACCAATGCGACCTCACAGGTTGGTGGTCATCTTCTCTTTCAGTGAACCAGGGTTACATCCGTAACATTTCCTTTCAATTCGAAGACGACCACCAACAATACTTTTGGGAAAAGTATACCAAAGCCGTCGCGAGGGAGCGTGAGTAGAGACAGCAGACGAGGGACGTCTCAAGACTGCAAAACCACGGTTAGTGGTGCGAGCGTGCAACCTCAAGGACCCTTGTGCCTAATGAAGGCATAGAGGGATCTACCACATTAAGTTGGTAGAAGCTGGTAAAGGTATGAGGGTTAGCCCAGCTAGCCGTAGTACATATGTCAGACAATGAGGCTCCTCTGAAGAGGGCCCATGATGCAACCACTCCTCTGGTAGTGTGCGCGGCCAACCGCCTAGGTGGGGGTAGTCCGGCATTAGTATATGCAGTCAAAACTGTGTCCACAATCCAGTGAGACAGCCGCTGCTTTCAGAGGGCCTGACCAAGGGTCCTTACACCATAACAGACAAAGAGCTGGTCAGACTGACGCAGAGCTCTCGTCCTGTCAACATTATTATTATTATTATTATTATTTTTTATTATTATTATTATTATTATTATTATTATTATTATTTATTTATTTATTTCTTAGCAGAAGCCCTTATTCAGGGCGACTTACAGTCGTAAACAAATACATTTCAAGAATCACAGTACAAGACATCTGTAGGAAGGTCATTCCACCACTGCGGGGCGAGGGTGGAGAAGGAGTGGGCTCTGGAGGCAGGGGAGTGTAGAGGAGGTAGAGCCAGGCTTCTAGTGCAGGAGGAGCGGAGAGGTGGAGTGGGGGTGTAGGGAGAGATTAGGGTCTGGAGGTAGCGAGGCAGCGTAACATCTCAATGCCCGAACTGGGCAGAGGGAGTTTAATCTTTGATCCTCCTCCAAAGAAAAAGGAGGGGGGTGGAAAGCCTCTCGCTCCACTGACTGATTCAAGTGGAAAGCTGTAATCACAGACAAAGCCTGTAGCTCAATGACCCGCTTGGCGGAGGTGATGGCTAACAAAAAGGCTGTCTTCATAGAGAGGTATTTCAACTCAATGGAATGCAAAGGCTCAAACGGGGCCTTAGTGAGAGCCTCCAGTACAACATCTAGCCCTTTGCGGTCCATTTATTCAGCGCGTCTCAGGCCAGTCAGGTCCAATTTATTTTCACACGCACTGTTTATTTTAGACGCGCTATTTAAAAGTATTTTTTTTCACAGTAAAACAGGTTTAAAAGGCACTGGACAGGACACTCAGTACTACATCTCCAGCCCCGCCCTACCCCTCGTTCGTTGTTTTTTTCACATACCTCTTGATAGTAGTGCATACCGATAAATCATCTCCTGATCACTCGTTTTATCACCAAACTCCTCAATAATATGATCCAAGTCATTATTTTATTACTATAACATCAAAAAAAAAAGCTCTGCAAATGTCTGTGATATTCTTTGAGCGCTGGATGCAGAAGAGCTTACAGTCTCCCTGTCAGCACGGGCTCAGAGTTATGCACCTGCTGCACTCTACCATCCGGCAGCTCTGCAGCCTTCTGTTTAAATCTTCTCTTCTAAACTACTTCCCTGAATGGTTCTTCACCATTCTCAGTAGTTGCTGTATTTTGCTCCGAACCCATCAGTGACAGGCTCCGGCTCACCCTCTTTGTACGAGGCCGTGGCGTTGGTGGATCTGCTCCGGTCTCCTTCCGCGATTCAGTCGCCTCCTCCTCGGTCTGCATGGGCTCTGGCTGCGGCTGCGATGCAGGAGCCAACTCTTCCTCCCACTCACCCCCAACAGCCCCTAATTCCTCCCAATCAGCATCGCCCTGCTCCAGTCCTGTCTCGGCTCTAGCCTCCCTTCTCGGGTAGGCTTTCCTCTGGTGTCCCTGTTATCCGCAGAAAAAACATCTCATCATTTCAGAACTGACAAACACCACACAATTAGTCCCTTCTACATTAAAATTCCAGGCTACATTAATGACTTGGTTTGGATCATTTAATAATACAAACGCCTGCCTTCTAAAAGACAAGACGTGCTTAACGCTGTTATTTTTGCAGCCTAGTGGGATATCTTTAATTGGGAACACAAGTTTACCATACAAAGACAGATTTTTTTCTAATGACTCGTTTTTTTTAAAAACGGGGGCACATTTTGTTACTGGAGTCACCAGGGGAGAAACCTGAACAAATTCACCTTTCACTGTGAAGCCTTCCTCTACCAGCCTGTTTACCAGCGTTACCTTCGCTAAAAATATTACCAGCACTTTTGTTCATTCTTGACGCTGACCTAATATTTTCAAACCCCACCACCTCTCCTACTGCCAGCAGGCACTCCTCCACCGACACCCCAGGGTCAGGCAGGCACCGTACCCCGTGTCGGCAGGTGAGAGCGCCCAGCCCTCCGGAATGAGACCCCATAACGGGATCTCCAAACACACACCACTAACCTATGAACAAACACACAATAACAACCCCACAATCCTCCACGAGAGAGAGAGAGAGAGAGAGAGAGAGAGAGAGAGAGAGAGAGAGATCTGCTTTCCACAGCATTTCAATTAAAATATAATTAGGTATTTTGATGTACTAATATAACAAACTATGGGTGATTACATAATATGAATTATCATGTTATGCACAAATGTAAGAATTGGCTTTCTGTAGTGGTGTACTTTTTAGCATATATCTATAATCATTTGCGCGATATATTTTAATATCAAATATATGTCTTCCACACTATTACAGTTTTGTTGCAGGATACATTAGTTTATCTCTACTGTAATCACAGTTATACATATAGTCTGCCCATGTTTTCATTTACGTCCCAAATTCTGGGCTGATTTGGTTTACAGATAACGTCCCAATTTCTGGGCCGCTTTGGTTTTTAGATAACGTCCCAAATTCTGGGCCGCTCTGATAACATCCCAATTTCTGGGCCGTTCTGGTTTTTAGATAACGTCCCAAATTCTGCATTTTCGAATTCAGGCCAGTTTTTGGGATATTCTGCTTAGCTGACAGTCGAGTTTCTAAGTCATGCATGCACAGTTTGCCATAAACTGGATCATGAATTCATTTAAGAGTAACCCTTAGTACATGAATCAAAGTTAATGTATTTTTTACTCTCACCAGAAAACATTTAGGATGGTATTCCAAAAAAAAAAAAAAAGGACATCTCATTTGCCTATGTAATGTCCATCAATATATAGTGAGGTGTAGGGGCTTATCAGACCTTCTGGGTTTAAGAGACCAGTGCCATTCAACAATTTCAAATAAATCATATTGTATTGTATTAGTCAACATTTTCCTTATCTATTCCTGATAGCTTATACTGTAGGTCAGGGGTTTTCAACCTTTTTTTGAAACTGTACCCCTTCTATCTGGAGGTTTCAGCTCGAGTACCCCTTTACAATTTTCGCTCAACTGAACGGTACCTCAGTTACAATAAAATGGAGAATAATCTGATGAACACCCCCCTCACCCCCGTTTATTTAATAAATTTGACAAACTGCTGGTTTAGGACAGAATAACAAACAGTAGGCTTGATTCTTAAAACTTTTAACTACAAGTATTTGGATGCACAGATTTAAAAAGACAAGTATTGGGTTAGGAGCACACCTATTTTTTTGTAACTTTGACAGCCTTTTTTAATTTCGACGGGCTTTTGATACCCAGCATACACTGCAATACCCAGAAAAGATACACTGATATTCTGATAGCACAGCAATTCAAATGAAGTTAGTAAGTGGTTGTGTTCCTCAAATACACAATAAAAAGTGATATTTATAGGGCATACTGTACAGTTGTACAGCGATACAGTGGTTTCGGCCATCTAAGGACAGGTACTGCATGGGAACCAAATAAGCTAGACACTCGAGCTTCTGGATTCTTTATCTGCATGTCCCGCAGGTACTCTGTAGCAATTGTCAGCCTCCCAGCCCATTCACAGCTTGTTTGACACCCTCTTGTAGTTGCCCGTTTTTGCATATAAAGCAAAATGCTGTTTGTCAATCTCTTTTTTTCTTATAAATCAGTCTTTGCAGGAATCATTCCAAAAATACTTGAATCAGTTAGGGACTACCAGTCTGATATTACAGCCCTTTAAATTGCAGTACCAATTTGCAAGTTGCTAAGTGGTTGCTTCCTCAAATTTGCACTGCAAAGTGATATTTTAAAGAATAGGGTATATAGTGCTTTTTTTCGTCTCTGCTCGCTTTTGGTGCAAAACTATGCTCCAATACACTCAAGCTGATACTGTGATCACAAAACACTTGGAATGGACTTAAATCGGTGCTTCTGTTGCATAAATACACCACAAAATGTGCACGTTTCAGGTTTTATATATAATGGACATTTTTTGTATCCATTTTGCCATAGGAAATCGGGGAGGGGGGGGGGTTCCTCCTGTTGTACCCCATGAGTCAACAAATCCTGGGCCAACAAACTTGTTAATACTCTCTTTAGATGCACAACAGTTTTAGCTATAGAAAATGGGTTCCTTCGAGTTTGTACAGCCCACGACCGCCATTTGCTGAGCCTTACCCCGATGATGTTTTTATAATAGGATTTGCCATAGGGAGGGGAGTGGTCTCTTATCGTACCCATAACTCCACGACCCCTGGGCCAACAAACTCAGAAGGGCACTCCTTGAACACCCTGAAAATATTTTTTGCAAAGAATTGCTACGAAACTGGGCATGTTACATTCAGGCTGGTCTAGAACCCTTCCAACGGTGGTTGAATGTGCTCTGGTTCGAGAGATATGACTGAAAATGTGTTTTTTAACACTGCCATAGACATGAATGGGGCTGAACACCCGAAAATATATTTTGCAAAGAATTGCTATATAGAATTGGTGTATGCGTGCAGGGGTAGCAGGGGTTGTATGGTGGTGTGTAGCGTGCAAAGGCTTCATGGTGGTGTGTGCATGCAGGGGTTGCATGGTGGTGTGTAGCGTGCAGGGGTTGCATGGTGGTGTGCATGTAGGGGTTGCATGGTGGTGTGCATGTAGGGGTTCCATGGTGGTGTGTGCATGTAGGGGTTGCATGGTGGTGTGTGCATGTAGGGGTTGCATGGTGGTGTGTGCATGTAGGGGTTCCATGGTGGTGTGTGCATGTAGGGGTTGCATGGTGGTGTGTGCGTGCAGGGGTTGCATGGTGGTGTGTGCGTGCAGGGGTTGCATGTTGGTATGTGCATGCATGGGTCGCATGGTGGGTGTATACATGTAGGGGTTGCATGGTGGTGTGTGCGTGCAGGGGTTGCATGGTGGTGTGTGCGTGCAGGGGTTGCATGTTGGTATGTGCATGCATGGGTCGCATGGTGGGTGTATACATGTAGGAGTTGCATGGTGGTGTGTGCCTGCCGGGGTTGCGTGTGGAGGGGAATTGGAGTGCAGGTTTGGCACAAAAGATGGGGCGGGAGGCGAGGGCATATAAGGGGGTGCAGGGAAAAGACTGGGAAGGGTAGGGTAAAAGAAAAACTACTACAATCATTTATTTTCACTTTCGACTCCCAGTCGCCTTTCCCTCACTTTGTGATTTCATTTTGTGATTATTTAATTATTGTCAAAATAAACAGCCTTCATCTACTCACAGTTGTAGTCTCTTTTCTGTCCCAAAAAGAACCCAAAATGCTACAATATATTGATGGACATTACATAAGCAAATGAGATGTCCTTTTTTTGGAATACCATCTTCCTTCCCAAAAATGTGTTTTAATATTAGCCTCTAATAAAGGAAAACGACTGCTTTAATTCATTTTCATGTATCTATTTCAGTGCAATGTAGTTTCTTCATTGTAATAAGAAATATGTTTTTTTTAACATTTACATTTTATTTTAGTTTTTTCATAAAAAAAGTAATGTTTTCTGGGAAGAGTAAAAAATACATTAACTTTGATTAATGTACTATGGGTTACTCTTAAATGAATTCACGATCCAGTTTATGGTAAACTGTGCATGGATGACTTAGAAACTCGGCTGTCAGCTGAGTTCCAAAAACTGGGCTGAATTCAAAAATGCAAAGCGGCCCAGAATGTGGGACTTTTTCTAAAAACCAGAGGTGCACGGAATTTGGGACATTATCTGAAAACTATAGAAGCCCAGAATTGGGGACGTTGTCTAAAAACCAAAGCAGCCCAGAATTTGGTACATTATCTGCAAACCAAATTGGCCCAGAATTTGGGATGTAAATGAAAACAGGAGCAGTCTATATGTGAAACTGTGATTACATTAGAGATAAACTAATGTATCCTGTAACAAAACTGCAATAGTGTATACATCTTATATTAAAATATATTGCGCAAACCATTATAGATATATGCTATTTGAAAGAAAAAAGTACACCGCCACAGAAAGCCAATTCGTACATTCGTGCATAACATGATAATTCATATAAAGTAATAACCCACAGTTTATTATATTAGTACAGCAAAATACCACATTGTATTTTAATGGAAAGGTTTTGGAAAGCAATGTTAAAAATCCCACTCGTGTGACAACATATTCATGTGACAGACATGGACCAATTAAAACGCGAGACTGTTATTGCGTTCCATCCCAAAAATCAGGAAGGGAAGTGGAAACAGAAACAGCATGGCTGCGCAGGGAGCTAGCAAGTGTTTTAAAAAAAACATATTGTTAATTAAACTATACTTATTTAACATTGATATGTTTTTGAGAGGGTGCCAATACTTATGTCTGCAACTCAGGAAGTGCCCTGATTGTGAAAAATGATAGTGTCTTGTTTTTATGAAAGTAATTGTACTTTTACTGTATTACTACTGTGTTAAATTGTACTCTTACTCACGCTTTTGAAATGCAATCTCTATTTCGGTGTTTGGACTGCTATCTGACATCTTTCTACACCTACACTACACCCTGCTGGAGGAAATGATTCAGTAGTGTCCTCTACGCTATTCTCTGCACTATCCTGTCATTTATACTTTCATGATCTTTATGAGACTTGCAAGATCTGTTAAATAAAATAATATATAATATAACAACAAGTAATCCCAGACATCTGTTTGTAAAACTTGTGCATTTCCATTTACCCTGTGGGGAAGATGCAATGACCTGTACTGTAACGGTAGTAGAGCGAAGTAGTCTGATCATCTGATCTATTACAATACACAGAAGCGAACTTACATTTCATATTTCTGTAGCAACAGCCAAGGTGTTAAAAGGTAAAAAAAAAAAAAAAATACAAGACAAACGTATGATTTTTTAAATTTAAATACATCATATACGATCGATTTCAATAAAGCGCTCCAGCTACATACATTGCATCCATATCAAGTAACAAGTTATTGGGGACCCTTATCTCAGCTATGTTACACTTTCTTATAGTTTATAATATTCTGCGATTAAAATAAAGGCTAAAATTGAGTCTCATTGACCTGATCTTTAGAGGTGATTTTTACCGTTCTCTGCATCTTTAAAAAATTTATTGAGTAGTAAAAATGCACTGAAGTAAACTGCAGCTATGTTTCAGCATGAAGGTGACGTGAGTGTGTCTCGCTCACCAGAAGCAGTTTTATTGAACAAATATGTTTACTAAATTTAAAGCAAAATTGCCTGTGCTGATGATTATATATGATAAGTGTATTGATTTGGTTATGTGAAGTAACTGCCATTACACATGAAAAAGATGATGATGATAATACAAAGATGCTCCTATGTAGAGTGTTTGAAAGAGTGGAACCTTATTTCACCCAGCCGTGTGACTCCCGCATTATAGGCTGTTACAAAGCTCATGTGAGAGATGCTAACATGAAGATTTGTTCTGCCAAAAGTATCATTAGGAGGGCAATGATGATTGAAAAGGAGCACGAGTCACAAGTTGTGTTCTTTGCAATTCTTCATGAATTTTGATTACTAGGTAAGTATTTCAACATATGTGTTTCTGCATGTGTCTGATAATCACTGAAACAGTTTTCAACTTAGAGTAAACAGTAAATGTATACATATAAATATTAAAGGTAAATGTAATTTAAAACACAAAAACTACATAATACAATATGCATCATCATTAAATATGTTGTATTACTCCTTTAATGTGGCTAATTGCCGCTACGCAGTTGTTGGATTTCTGGAGGAGAATACAGTGGAAGTGGTACCACTAACATGGTTGGAGAGGACCAAAGAGGTAATATTTATTTAACCTTGACACCTCATGACACTTAGAATAATTTTTGTGAGAAATGTGTTTACTTTTTTTTAATTCATAATAAGTTGTGTCATTATAATGTCATTATAATGTTACTAGGTAGAAATTTTAATATTGTTCACTGGGTGTGTATTGCTTTTGGCCCCGCTTTAATGTGCCAGCACGGGTCAGAAAAGGTGATCTTCCTGATAAGGCAAAGTGGACAAGGCATCCTGTGAAGATTTTCACAGACACAGGTAAATAGAACATATTATTGTATTAGTGTAGTGTAGGTGTAATCCAGCATATTTATTTTGTTTTCACAAACTGAACTTGCACCTGTAAACAAAAATAAATCACAAACTTTTTATACTCAAGCTCAGCTACTAAAGAGCAAGGTGACAGCCATTTAAACCCATACACACCCTATTTGCATAAAATGTTCAATTTTCATTATCAACAAGGTACTATCAAAATGCAGACAACAACAAAAGTAGTCTTCACAAAATATATAGAAATAGATTAAAATGTTTTTAGTTTTTTAAATTGGAAAAGAAAAAGCATGTGCATTTATAATAAAAAAAATATTTGCAGATAGTTACAGCAATGCTTTAAAAAAAGCCAAAAGGGCCGAGCCCACGTCCAACGCCGACACTGACGAGAACGGGTTGACTGAGCGAAAAACCAAGAAACCTTTGAGATATGAGTCAGGAAGTGAGAATGGTGATGGTAAACATAATTTCTTTTTTGTTTCTGACACTATTTGGGGGATAAAAAATATATGAATGTTTTTTTAAGTTCTGGATATTTGTTGTGAGGGATTGTGACAGGGCGACTGGTGGTCTGACATCAGGCAGAAGCAGGAAGGAAACTGACACCAGGGAAGTACTGCAGTTAAGGTGGCGTTTGCCGTTTTTATTAAGCAAATAAAATAAATAAAATATTTAAACAAAAAGAAACTCGAGCACAGAAATAAATAATAATACAACACAGGTCAGGCTGGGCAGATTGCCTTCACTGTTCCTATGTTATTTACGTTTCGTTTCTCTTTTTAATCGCCGTCTCTCTGCTCGCTCTCTCCTCTCTAACACCCACCCCGAACTGAGAGTGCTGCAGGCTTTTTATATCGTGGCTGAGGGGTTTAACTAGTTAGTAATTATCCTATTACCCCTCAGCCACAATCTGCGTGAGTTTTTAAATTACTATGTGGATGGGGCTCCACGTTACCAAATAATAAACAAACGGCTATGCCGTCATCTAAACATAATAATAATAATAATAATAATAATAATAATAATAAATACAAAAACAAAACCTGCTGCGCCTCGCTGTCATATAAAATACAATACTAAATCATAATACAAAATAAATACAAAATCCACTGCACAGGGGCGGAGGGGGACTCCGTTCTAAAAATAAATAAACAAATCAAATGTACAGGGCACCTCGTCCTGTTACAGGGATACATACAGCACAGTGATTTTTTTTTTAAGTCAAGCGTTTTTTGTGTTTTAGATGAAGGTGAACAAAATTCAAAAAAGAAGAAAAAATCAGTTTACAATTCTACGTTTGCCTAAAGCACCGAATTGTAAGTATACATTTTCCACTATTTCGCAATACCTGTGTGAAAAAAGAACCCTTGTAAATTAAAAGCAAACACAACAATCTCTTGTTGCTTTTATAATTGGGAACCCTCCTAAAACTTGGAAATCCCAATGCCAAAGATAAATTGTAAGGTCAAAAAGATTTCTGACTAAATTTCATCAAGGAATATATCCTAAGCTATGAATTTATGCGACTTCCTAAGAACTATTCAAGGTTTACATGTTACATGTTATGTTGTTTTAGTTTAATGAGGGTGTTCTATTTCCAGTTACTCCGGTTTTTGGATTCCAGAGAACGGACGCATCCCAGTCTCTGGGAAGATCCAATGCTCCAGAATGCCTCTCTGACACGGCTGATACAACATTTCAAGGTATCTATAATCTCAGCCACCATGTGTAATAAATATTTATATATTCAAAATTTGATAAAGATGTTGTATTAGTCTACTATTATTTTATATTATATATTCAAATATATAAAAAAATGTATTTGTTTAAAAATTCCAATTTACAAATATAATCAATATGTCAATATGTCCAACAATTTAATGAATTCTTGCACTGTCATTAAACTTTTTTTTCTTTAGCTCTGACACCACTGATAAACCCTCTGACATCAACCCAAACCAATGGAGAATCAAGGAGGAGATCAGCCCCTTATGACAGTGAGTTCTGCAGTATGCTATTTTATTTGTTAAAATAATTTAGATTTTGCATCCAGCTAAGGCGCTTCACCAGAAGTACAGGGTGTTCCCTTAGCCTGGTGATCGCTAGTTCAAATCCAGGCTATGCCATCACAGACTATGGTCGGGAGTTCCCAGTTTGGTGGCACACATTTGTGGGTCTAAGTAGGCAGTGATACAATGGTGCCACTGGACTAGTAATTAGTAATTGAACCTAAGTACTTCACAATTGTTACTATACCGTATATTATATCATGGCTTAGAACCACTGATTGACCAAACAGTATGTAGCATTCTAACAAGCCGTTTTATAATAAAGCATATTGTTTTACAGACTACCAACTAAATGTCCTAATGAAGTTGGATGCCATCATAGAGAACCAGGCAGAAATACTAGCCATACAGAGATGGCAGCTCTCTACAGGGGCAACAGAGGTCGAAGATGATCTCCTCCAAAGGCCCTGTACAGAAGGAGAGGAACTCCTTGTAACCAGGAGGTCCCCGGTTCAAATCCCACCTCAGCCACTGACTAATTGTGTGACCCTGAGCAAGTCACTTAAGGGTGAGACATAATTGTAAGTGACTCTGCAGCTGATGCATAGTTCACACACCTTAGTCTCTGTAAGTCGCCTTGGATAAAGGCGTCTGCTAAATAAACAAATAATAATAATAATAATAATAATAATAATAATAATAATAACTCTGCCAGCGACTAGAGGATCCAGATTACAGGAAAAAAATGGCACTGATATATTTAATTTTATCTATAGACAGATAAAATGAAAATGTTTTTTCAACATGCCATTACTAAAACATACTGTAATTTGTTTTTAGATCCATTACCTAAGCTCACTGGCGGGTTCAAATGCAGGGGACTCGGTGAGGCGCATGCTGAGAAATAGAGAGGAACTGTATGTGGGCTGAATTCAGGATGAAGGGGAGGAAAGAGAAAAGGTGTTTCCAGGACATGGAAATCTGCCAAGTTATAATCAGTACGTTTGGAGTGATGATTTTTTTTCTATTGTGGACAAAGTAATGTTTAGAAAAAGGATGAATATATGAGGTATAAGATATATGGGCAATATGTTAATTTTACAATTTCCTAATTATGACATATGACTATAAGGAGACTGAGATTATGACATTTTGACTAAATCTTTCTGAACATGAAGCTAACCTTGCTAATGTTAAATAATCTGTGTTTTATATTTCATTTTTTAGAGGCATGCCTTCGTAATTTAAAAAAAATGAAGGCCAGTCAGGTGGAGGACCTGATTGCGGTTACTTTGAAATATGCTCCTGTAACAGGGTGAGCAGCCCTGTACGTATTATTTATTTGTTTATTTTTAGAATGGGGTTTCCCCCTCCGCCCCTGTGCAGATTATTGTTTTGTGTTTTTTTTACTGTGATTTATTATTTTAAATGACGGCGAGCGCCGCAGGTTTTGTTATTGTTTTGTTTATGTATTTAGGACGGCGTAGCCCCATCCACAGTAATTTAATAAACTCGTGCAGATTGTGGCCGAGGGGTAATAGACTAATTACTAGCCAGTTAAACCCCTATA
This sequence comes from Acipenser ruthenus, assembly GCF_902713425.1. Classification (NCBI taxonomy): domain Eukaryota; kingdom Metazoa; phylum Chordata; class Actinopteri; order Acipenseriformes; family Acipenseridae; genus Acipenser; species Acipenser ruthenus. Next base: position 59,356,810 of record NC_081192.1, read on the forward strand.
AAAGCCTTCAGCTCTCTGCATTCGGGGTGGGTGTACAGAGGAGAGAGCGAGAGAAATTTATAAAAACGAAACTAAATCAAGGATAGGGTCAGTGAAGGCGATTGCCCAGTCTGATCGGTTGTAGTGTTCGTGATTTATTTTGTTTAATTATTTATTTTTGCTCTGTGAGCAGTGTTTTCAGTTTAAATAGCCACAAACAAGTGGGGGGTGGAGGACATTCCACCATGGCTACCCCAAGAAACACCTTGCTTCCCCCTCTTCCGGGACTTTGAGACTGAGGGGGGAGGTGGCCGTTGGGTTTGAGGAGATTGAACTGCAGTGTACGTAAATTATAATTTAGATATATCACAGGCACATACTTGTATTTAACAGCAGCGTAAACATCGGACCAGACTTCATCGTCAGCAACAAATCATGGGGCTGCTGTCATTATTCCTGTTCATTCAGTCACTTGCCTTCATTTTGGGCAGAATTGTAAATAACCATTTTTGTATTTGTCAGTCAGATAATAATTCTTAATGAATGTCATATCTGATTTGTACATGCATGAATATAACTAAAAAATGGTTAACAACATTTAAGAATAAACTGTTGTAGGAACTGTAATTAAATAAAAGTGAAAAAAGTAATCGAGACTATGCCATTCTTATTAGTAGTTAAGATTGGAAAACCTGCGAGCACCTTAGGGTGCTTAAGTCAAGTGAAGGTGCTCAAGCAAAGCTCTCAGAAGGTGTTAGAGAGAAGAGAGAGAGACACAAGTGCATTGACTGACAAGAAAGATTAGATAGATATAGAGAGATAAGTGTGAGTATTAGATTAGTGTTAGATTATAAGGTTTTAGGTGATAGGTTTTTAGATACGTGTTAGTTGTTATTAGATAAGTGTTAGGTTAGATAAGTGTTGTTATTATAAGTGTTAGATTAGGGTTCGATTTTAGATAAATTAGAACAGAAGACGACATCATCGTCACATTTTAAGGTAAGGACACATTTTTTTGATAAATGTACATAAAAGTAAAACTTACTGTTTTGTGAAATGTTAATATTAACACCTTTACATTTACACTAATCATGGATGTTCTCATTTTTAAACTATATTTGTGAAATGTTAATATTAACGAATTTACATTAATATCATGGATGTTCTCATTTTTATACATATATATTTGAAACAAATTTCTGTTAGTTTCTGTCAGTAGACTATATTTTTTGGAGGGGGGTTGTATTTTCAGTTACGATACAGGCTTAAACATGGGTCTCGAGCAGAATCAGCCGAATGTTCTGATGGTTTCAGATGTTCAAACGATTTGACGTACCTACATTTTAGCGAATGCCATGGAATGATTGCATACCAAATTTGAGTCTATGAGCTGTCGCTGCCTGTTTGTGCTATCCAATGCCAGTTATTTGAATTTGAGAGTAAACCAAATGTGTATGTGTACCATGTGTATGAGCAAGGTATGTGTTGTTGTCTCGTGCTTCCTGCTGATTGTGACGTGCGGCTGCTGTGTGGTATGATTGGAGGATTGAGTATGCAAATCACGTACTGTCGCTGTTCGGGGGTGTGTGCTGAATTGCAAGAGAGAAATCGACTGAGAGAGAGCATGTAAAAGTCAGTTTTCTAAAAGAGCAAAACAATAAACAATAAACGGTAGTTCTTACTGCCAATAAAACTGAAATCCTTTCCTGTCTCCTTTACCACCGATGAGGAACCACATGTACCGCCGCTACAATATGCTGAAAAGAAGTACCACTTTTACGCCCTAATTCCCATTACAACAGGGCAGCTGTTTCTAAACAAATGACACGAGTCTCTGTATGAATTGTGTCACATACAGCATATTATGTACATCTATACACATTTAATTTTAGTTGGAGTACAAATTCAATAGGTTAGTTAACAATTAAAAAGAAACATGGTTGGGTATTATGACAGCATGTAATATTTTATTCTTTTTGATTTTTTCTTATTTTTCTTTTACCCCAATTTCATACGGTTTAATGTTTGAAAAATAAGCTCCAAAAATTCAGATAAAATTTTACTACTGTAGTAATAAAAAAACCGAAAATGCGGAACACTACGAGTCATAATGCTATACTGTGACATTTACTTCGTACACTCATGCTATCCTGCATATTACCAAACAAAATACCGTGGGTGCTGTCAAAAGAAAACTAATGACCCGACCGGAATTTATTGACATTTAACTATGATTTATTAATTTACTTAAACAGTACAGAGAATTATTTAAATGCTTAACTTATTTAAGATTTCATTAAACATTGGCGGTGTTTACATGCAAGTTTTAATAGCACTACTATAGTACATTCATGACGTGTCACGCGCAAATGACGCATGATTGTGCTTGTTCCAAAAGTGCACGGCAAAAAAAGTGTGTGACTTAAGTGTCATTACACTTTGGTAAAGCAAGGTAAAGTGCGCGCTAATTGGCCTAATTAGTCCCATAGCAACAAACTCCACAGTCGTGCAAAATACTAACGATAGACTTTCATGAAATAACACGATGCCTCCACTTCCCCTAAGTAAAAGAATGCTCTTCTCTGGGATACGGTCTTTCTGTCGTCCTCTGTAGCATACGTAAGATTTTCCTTATCCCAGTCTTACTAATACAAATCAGTTAAATAGCCATCCATCCATTATCAATCCCCTTCTCCTAATGAGGGTCGCGGCTAAATTATATATAAATTGCATATAGAGATGTTGATTTATACCATTATTTATTAATTTCAGCGTATTATGAACGATGCATGAGAACTACTAGATCGTTATGACCAGCATTATTATCATAATAATAATACTACGAATAATGTAGCTTTTTTCCCGCAGGATGTTTCAAGCTTCCACCCCTTCTGACAGCACGCAACACCAGGTCCGCTGGACGGATGAGGAAACTCGTTCCCTCCTCCAAATTATTGCGGACCTGGGGGTTATGGATGAACTGGATCGACCTCGCCAAATAAATGCCACCATTTTCACCAGTATTACCGGTGCTCTGGTTGAACTTGGTATAAATAGAACACTCCTGCAGGTACGAGATAAATTCAAGAAACTGAAATATCTGTACCTGCAGGAGAGAAAACGCCTGCAGTCCTGCGGTCAAAGCTCGAGGTCCCAATTTCGGAAATGCACCGGTTAATGGGTGACCGGCCAGTGGCAGTGGCATCGGACCATTTGCTGGAATCCTCATTATACCAGATGTCCTGTGAAATACCAGCCCCATCAATACAATATGGGAACTGCGCCAGCCATCATTTACTTTTCTAAACTAAAATATGCTACCTCGGTAAAGTTAGCTTGACGTTTGATATTCGTTTGATATTCGACTCAAGCTAACCCGACATGAATGAAAATGGCTGTATCTCGCCAACCACAGAAGCTAGAGTGCTCAAACCAACTTTAATTTAAAGGAGACTCTGACAGGGTGGCTTGGTGGTGACGTCACAGCAGAAGCGGGAACTGAAAATACTGACACCAGGCACTGCAGTTTTCAAATAATAAAGACGCGGCTGGCCGCCGTTTTATTTAAATACAAAAATAAAATAAATATTTAAACAAAAACACTTGCTCACAGAGCGAAAATAAATATTTTAAATAAAACAAATCACGAACACAAAATACAAATACAGGTCAGGCTGGGCAGTCGCTGTCACTGTTCCTGTATATTTTAAAATAAAGTTTTGTTTTTCGCTCGCTCCTCTCGTTCTCTCCTCTCTAACACCCACCCCGAGCTGGAGAGCTGCAGGCTTTTTATACCATGGCCGAGGGGTTTAACTAGTTAGCAATTATTCTCTTACCCCTCAGCCACAATCTGCACGAGTTTATGAATTATTCCTACCCACTCTCGCCTCTGCCAGAACACACTTTAAATAAAAAAATAAACAAACCCCACGGCGCTTCGCCGTCATATTTACAATAAATAATAACAAAACATATGACGCTTCGGCGTCATATAAATACATAAATAAAATCAAACAAAACAAATACCAAATACACTGCACAGGGGCAGAGGGGGAGACCCCGATCTAATAATAAATAAACAAATGTACAGGGCTCGCTACCGCCCTGCTACATATCCCCGCCCCTTGTGCAACGCACACATGGCCCCAACGGCCACCTCCCCCATCAGTCCCAAAGTCCCGGAAGAGGGGGAAGCAAGGTATTTCTGGGGGTGGCCATGGTGGAATGTCCTCCACCCCCAAACTTCTTTGTGGCTAACAGCTCCCTCTTCCGGGGCTTCAGCCACATAATCTCCTGCTGCAAAAGTGCAGCTGGGGGAGCTGGTCTTCTGACCTCCACCCCTTCTTCGTGGCCAGCAGCTCCCCTTCATGGGACTCCAGCCACAGTATTTCCTGCAGCGAAACTGCTTCAGGGGGAGCTGGTCTCCTGACCTCCCCCCCTTTCTTCATGGCCGGCAGCTCCCCTTCATGGGGCTCCAGCCACAGTGTAGCGACCCCAGGCGAAGCAGAGCCCCCGGCGACCCCAGGCGAAGCAGGACCCTCGACGACCCCAGGCAACGGCGGCAGCAGCGGACCCTCGGGAGGCGACAGCAGCGGACCCTCGGGAGGCGGCGGCGGCAGCAGCAGACCCTCAGGAGGCGAACTCGGGAGGGGAGCCCCTGGCCATGGAGGCGGCAGCTGGAGCTCCACTTCCCCCTCGTACCCTGTACCCTGTGCGGAGCAACAGGCAGCCCCAGGCGATGCGGAGCAACAGGCAGCCCCAGGAGATGCGGAGCAACAGGCAGCCCCAGGCGATGCGGAGCAACAGGCAGCCCCAGGCGATCCAGGCGTGGCATCCCTGAGCGGAGCGGGCGTGGCATCCCTGAGCGGTGCGAGGCAGGCATCTTTGGGCGGTGCGAGGCTGGCATCCTTGGGCGGTGCGAGGCTGGCATCCTTGGGCGGTGCGAGGCTGGCATCCCCGGGCGATAGCGAACTGGCATCCCGGGCGATGGCGAAATGGCATCCCCGGGCAATGCATGACAGGGCGGCAGCGGTCCCTCAGGATGCGACGACGGCAGCGGACCCTTGGGAGGCGACTGCGGCAGCGGAGCCAGGACCAGTGGTGGTGCTAGGGTTGGCCCTCTTCTCAGCCGCAGTGACCTGGCTGTTTTCCCCTTTGCTCGGCTCAGCAACCTATGCAAGGACGGCTGCGGACCGCCAGCCTCCTGTCCAGGTTCGTCCTGTATTGAATGGGGGAGGCAGCTCCTGCTCCTCTCCCTCTGCTGGTGGCGGTGATGGAGGCAGAACCAGCAGGCATGCTCCCTCTGCTGGTGGCGGCGATGGAGGCGGAACCAGCAGGCATGCTCCCTCTGCTGGTGGCGGCGATGGAGGCGGAACCAGCAGGCATGCTCCCTCTGCTGGTGGCGGCGATGGAGGTGGAACCAGCAGGTACTCTTCCTCTGCTGGCAGAGGTGGGAGCGGCAAGTCGTCCTCCCATGGAGGTGGAGGCGGAACCAGCAGGAACTCTCCCTCTGCTGGCGGAGGTGGGACCAGTAGGTACTCTCCCTCTGTTGGCGGAGGTGGGACCAGCAGGTATTCTCCCTCTGCTGGCGGAGGTGGAACCAGTAGGTACTCTCCCTCTGCTGGCGGAGGTGGGACCAGCAGGTATTATTATTATTATTATTATTTGTTTATTTAGCAGACGTCTTTATCCAAGGCGATTTACAGAGACTAGGGTGTGTGAACTATGCATCAGCTGCAGAGTCACTTACAACTACGACTCACCCGAAAGACGGAGCACAAGGAGGTTAAGTGACTTGCTCAGGGTCACACAATGAGTCAGTGGCTGAGGTGGGATTTGAACCGGGGACCTCCTGGTTACAAGCCCTTTTCTTTAACCACTGGACCACACAGCCTCCCTCTGCTGGCGGAGGTGGGACCAGCAGGTACTCTCCCTCTGCTGGCAGATACCTGGGCTGTGGACGCACCGACTGCCCCCTCTTGGGCTGTGGACGCACCGACTCCTCCCTCTCAGGCACAGGACGTTCGGGCTCCTCCCTCTCAGGCGCAGGACGTGGCCGGGTCTGGTCCACTGCCCAGAACCACTCTGCAGCGTCCCCCACCAGACCCTGGTTCCACGCCTCTTCATACTGGGGGTCCCCGTAAGGGCAGTCCTCCCGGACGTGCCCAAACTCGCCACAGGCGCCGCACATGGGAGCCCCTTCCATCCTCCACTGCTCCTGTTCGGCTGCCCAGTCCGGGGGGCCAAATTGAGTTGGCACCCGGGACCACCACCTCTTTTCCAGCTGCTGCTGTTGTTGCAGCTCTCTGCAGCTCTTCCTCCTTCCCATCCTCTTTCCTCCCATTCTCCACAAGTAATAAGCATTTTTATTTAAATACGCCGTTTTATTTAAATACAAAAATAAAATAAATATTTAAACAAAAACACTTGCTCACAGAGCGAAAATAAATATTTTAAATAAAACAAATCACAAACACAAAATACAAATACAGGTCAGGCTGGGCAGTCACTGTCACTGTTCCTGTATATTTTTAAATAAAGTTTTGTTTTTCGCTCGCTCCTCTTATACCGTGGCCGAGGGGTTTAACTAGCTAGCAATTATTTTCTTACCCCTCGGCCACAATCTGCACGAGTTTATTAATTATTCCTACCCACTCTCGCCTCTGCCAGAACACACTTTAAATAAAACAATAAACAAAACCCGCGGCGCTTCGCCGTCATATAAATACATAAATAAAATCAAACAAAACAAATACAAAATACACTGCACAGGGGCGGAGGGGGAGACCCCGATCTAAAAATAAATAAACAAATAAATGTACAGGGCTCGCTACCGCCCTGCTACAGAGACCAATTGTGAATTGTTTCACAGTCTCTGTTTTACATGTGAATCCTAAGAATAATTTATGGAAAATAATAACATACCGCACATACGCACACTTAGCCTCAGCCACGCGTAAAATGGCTTTATCTCCTCAACCACAGTAGCTAGAGAGTCCAAACCAACTTTAATGTGAAGAAGACCAATTGTGAATTGTTTCACAAGCTCTCCTTTACATGTGAATCAAACAAATAAATTGTGAAAAACAATAATATACCACATATACGCACATAGCCTACCTGACACACGTAAAATGGCTTTATCTCCTCAACCACAGCAGCTACAGCGCTCAAACCAACTTTAATTTAAAGGATGCCAATGTGAATTGTTTCACAGCTTCTGTTTTACATGTGAAGCCTAAGAATAATTTGTGAAAAAACAAATAGTTGGGGATATCAAGCCATACCGTAAAAAAAAAAAAAAAAAAAAAAAACCTTTTTGAGACAACAATTTTAGGAAAAAGCCTATAGGTCACACCGATGTATAAGTCACGCCCCCTTTTTTAGGACCCCCTAAAAATACCTAGAAAATAGACTTATACAAAGGTTTTTACAGAATGTTCACTGTGATACTCATCACAGAAAAAAAAAATATATATATATATATACACATACACACACACACACACGCACACACACATATACATATGAAGGCCATGCAATGTTAAACTTTAGACATCAGATTTTACGGGTATAGTATACTGGACGCTTGATATTTTATGACCCCCCCCCCCATCAGATTTATATTATTGATGTATTTTGGGGTTTAAGATGAAGCAATAGACATGTTTCAAAAAAAGACTTTGTTTTCTCTCAAGAATTCTGGTCTCAGGACCAAGGAGGATTATGGTTTGAATGTAATTTACCTTAAGTCATTAGAGCTGCACTTGCTTTGTATGTGTTAACGTGTATATTTCAATCCACTGCTGTTTCAACTGCTAATATCTAGTCATGAAGAACAACATGTAGTTTCAATTTATAGCAACCCTTCACTTTGAGCTGGGACTTGAGTTAGATGTCAGATTGAAGCCATGTGACCTTTTGGTTTTTGCTGCAATGGCACTTTGTTGTCTTCACATTTGGTACCCAGATCTACTTTCTTCAGCCAAGTTATTGTACATTTGTACTAAAACAAAGAAACCTATGCAAATTCTTGACAAAAGTTCAGACTAGAAGTTTTACTGTGTCATCTTCTTGTACATTTTTTGTACAGAAAAAATATATACCTTGCACTGTTTTAACCTCTGGGCATATTGATAATACTGACCATACAGTGTCTTGCATACACAGCTGTATTCTTTTATTATCGAAATAAAGTAGGTGGGAAAATGAACTGGGGATGGGCCTTGAAAAATAAAAACAGAGAACTAAACTTGAGATATACAGTACTGGTTGTGCAATAAGCGCTAGAGCAGAGTTGTCAGTCTGTGTATATTTTTATATTATAGTCTGTCCCATGGCGACCAGCCAGTAAACAATTATGCAAAATTGCTAACATACATTTTATTATGAATCCCCAATCTGTTTTAAGCATATTGTGCTACTGTAGTACATCTGCCATGTTGCTCCACGTTACCCCTTGATTTTCCTAAGGGATGACAGTAAGGTTTTTTGAATTTACAAAACTGGACAAAAGACATAGGGGATGAAAAATCTCCCTGTGGTCTGATTCAGCCCCTGACACCAATACCCTAAAGCTGTGCAACCTTTTTTGTCTAAAGGAGCAATTCATTCTCATTACCAGGGACTTCTTATATTGATCTATACTACATAAATGCATACAGATATATATAAGTTTGAGAAAAAGGAAAACTGCTGTGTACCAAAATGATCAATAAGAAAAAAGAAAAAAGAAAAGGATATTTCAGGTACTTAAAAAGGTAGAATAATTGATTACAAATCAATTATCAGGACGTTTCGGACTACAAGTCCTTCATCAACTGAATACAAAAAAACAGTGCAGGTTTTCCTCAAGGACTTCTCTGTACTTTGCTCCATTCATTTTCCCTTCTATCCTGACAAATGCCCCAGTCCCTGCCGATGAGAAACATCCCCATAACATGATGCTGCCACCACCATGCTTCACAGTAAGGATGGTGTTCTTTGGGTGATGTGCTGTGTTGGGTTTGCGCCAAACATGGCGCTTTGCATTTAGGCCAAAAAGTTCCATTTTAGTTTCATCAGACCACAAAACTTTTTGCCACATGGCTACAGAATCTCCTGAGTGTTTTTTTGCATACTTCAAACGGGATTCAAGGTGGACTTTCTTGAGTAATGGCTTCCTTCATGTCACTCTACCATTACCATACAGGCCAGATTTGTGGAGTGCTTGGGATATTGTTGTCACATGCACACTTTGACCAGTCTTGGCCATAAAAGCCTGTAGCTCTTGCAAACTTGCCATTGGCCTCTTGGTAGCCTCTCTGATTAGTCTCCTTCTTGCTCGGTAATCCAGTTTGGAGGGACGGCCTGATCTTGGTAGGGCCTTGGTGGTGCCATACATCTTCCATTTCTTAAAAATTGTCTTGACCGTGCTCCAAGGGATATTCAAGGCCTTTGATATTTTTTATACCCATCCCCTGATCTGTGCCTTTCAACAACAGCTGTCCCGGAGTTCCTTGGTGCTCATGATTGAGTCTTTGCTTTGAAATGCACTACCCAGCAGAGGGAACCTGAATTTGGAACTGCTGAATTTATCCTGAAATCATGTGAATCACTACAATTTAACACAGGTGGAGGCCACTTAACTTGGAGTGTGATTTTGAAGGCGATTGGTTACACCTGAGCTAATTTAGGATTGCTATTAGAAGGGGGGTGGACACTTATCCAACCAAGCTTTTCCAGTTTTTATTTTTAATTAATTAAATTTCTAGAATGTTTTTTTTCACTTGCAAGTTGTGGGTGGGATGTGTAGATCAATGAAAAAATAAAAACTATTTTAATGCATTCTAATTCCAGGCTATAAGGCAACAAAAGGTGAACATTTTGAAAGGGGGTGTAGACTTTCTATAGGCACTGTATGTGTGTATATATATATATATATATATATGAATCAGTCCTTAGAAATTCTGGCATGTAATTGGTTAAAATCTCATCACATGACCACAAATATATCCAACTATTACCCCAGTTACGCTGCTTACAGTCAGTAGATTTTTGCAAATTCCCTCAAATTACATCATCACACTGAACGTCCTTCCTTTCTTCACACAACAAAGCAAAATGGCGGGAAAACCCGCTTCTCGGCATCCTGGACAGTGATTTTCTGACATAAAAGAAAATGAATTGTAAATTATACAACAAAACAAAGATGCTGCAAACACTAAAATCATCATACAAACGTTGCTTTTCAGTGTTTTCTGACTTCCTAAAATTCAAACAAATCCAACTCGACAATGTAAATAAATATGACGTTCAAAAACTCAACGGACTACTACGAGAATTTTTGCCTTAGTGATTAATAGATGAAATGGTAGCCATATTAGTCCAGATATGATAGACAAAGGGCCAGTTTACAAGCAAAAACTGAAAAGCGTGACAACAGATCTCTTGCGTTTTTTTGGTCATGACAGTTCTGCTTCCACGTTTACATGAGAGTTTATTTTAGAGAGAGAATTTAGTCGTCCAAATGCAAACGAACTAATTAATAATAAAATAATGGGAGGGTTTATTTAAATATCACCAAACGCGCTGAAAAGAGATGCTGCGCGATAAAGGATATCGTTCAAATAATGCATAGGGGTTTACATGAGGCTTTACGCGCTAGGCAGAGATGAAGAGGTTACCCCCATCTGTCTAGAATGCGAAAGTCTTGCAGTTAAAACAGTTCATGCTGCCAAGAAGAAGAAAATAATAATAGTTATTACTATTATTGTTTAGAATTATTTGTTCTAGAAATGGTAGAATTATCATGTGTACAAAAACCAGCAGCACTCACCAATTCCCATTACTGCTTTTCTTATGCTTTTTAGGCTACTGATGTCCCTTCACACACCCATATATATTAGTCTTAGCCAACTGCGTAACTGTTAATGTGCTAAACAAAAGGATTATGCGTTCAATAATCACAAATATGCATTAATGTGGAACAAATATATTAAAAACAACTCATGATGTGTTGGTTTCAAACACAGGTACTTTGTTGAAATATTAAAATTAATTATGCAGAAAATGTGGAAACTTACACAAATGCTGCTAATATAGTAAATACATAATTTGTGTGTATTTGCTAATTAGCTATAAGGGTATACAAAATCATAGGCCTACTTACAACGTAATTGCGACAAAAATGGATGGATGGAGAAGACGCAGACAAACGCTGGCTAGATTAAGTCTTGTATGGGAAGGACTCCTTCAGTCCCATGCAATGGGTTTGCAGGAAAGGAATCGTATTGTGCGCAGAAATTCGGCGTGCAACGCAACCACCTCTTGGTGCTGTTGATCGGACGATGCTCCTGGATCAGCAGCTACAGCGTTCAAGCCAACTTTAATTTAAAGAAGAACAGTTGTGAATTGCTTCACAGCTTTTGTTTTACATGTGAATCCTAAGAATAATATGTGAAAAACAAAACATATCGCATATGCGCACACACTTAGCCCAACATGCGTAACATGGCTTGATATCTCCAACTATTTGTTTTTTCACAAATTATTCTTACGCTTCACATGTAAAACAGAAGCTGTGAAACAATTCACATTTGGCATCCTTTAAATTAAAGTTGGTTTGAGCGCTGTAGCTGCTGTGGTTGAGGAGCTAAAGCCATTTTACGCGTGTCAGGTAGGCTGTGTGCGTATATGCGGTATGTTATTGTTTTTCACAATTTATTTGTTTGATTCACATGTAAAGGAGAGCTTGTGAAACAATTCACAATTGGTCTTCTTCACATTAAAGTTGGTTTGGACTCTCTAGCTACTGTGGTTGGGGAGATAAAGCCGTTTTACGCGTGGCTGAGGCTAAGTGTGCGTATGTGCGGTATGTTATTATTTTCCAGAAATTATTCTTAGGATTCACATGTAAAACAGAGACTGTGAAACAATTCACAATTGGTCTCCTTTAAATTAAAGTTGGTTTGAGCACTCTAGCTTCTGTGGTTGGCGAGATACAGCCATTTTCATTCATGTCGGGTTAGCTTGAGTCGAATATCAAACAAATATCAATCGTCAAGCTAACTTTACCGCGGTAGTATATTTTAGTTTAGAAAAATAAATGATGACTGGCGCAATTACCATATTGTATTGATGGGGCTGGTATTTCACAGGACATCTGGTATAATGAGGATTCCAGCAAATGGTCCGATGCCGCTGCCACTGGCCGGTCACCCATTAACCGGTGCATTTCCGAAATTGGGACCTCGAGCTTTGACCGCAGGACTGCAGGCGTTTTCTCTCCTGCAGGTACAGATATTTCAGTTTCTTAAATTTATCTCGTACCTGCAGGAGCGTTCTATTTATACCAAGTTCAACCAGAGCACCGGTAATACTGGTGAAAATGGTGGCATTTATTTGGCGAGGTCGATCCAGTTCATCCATAACCCCCAGATTTGCAATAATTTGGAGGAGGAACGAGTTTCCTCATCCGTCCAGCGGACCTGGTGTTGCGTGCTGTCAGAAGAGGTGGAAGCTTGAAACATCCTGCGGGAAAAAAGCTACATTATTCGTAGTATTATTATTATGATAATAATGCTGGTCATAACGATCTAGTAGTTCTCATGCATCGTTCATAATACACTGAAATGAATAAATAATGGATGGATGGCTATTTAACTGATTTGTATTAGTAAGACTGGGATAAGGAAAATCTTACTTACGCTACAGAGGAGGACAGAAAGACTGTATCCCAGAGAAGAGCGTTCTTTTACATAGGGGAAGTGGAGGAGGTATTGTGTTATTTCATGAAAGTCTATCGTTAGTATTTTGCACGACTGTGGAGTTTGTTGCTATGGGACTAATTAGGCCAATTAGCGTGCACTTTACCGTGCTTTACCAAAGTGTAATGACACTTAAGTCACACACTTTTTTTGCCGTGCACTTTTGGAACGAGCACAATCATGCGTCATTTGCGCATGACACGTCATGAATGCACTATAGTAGCGTGATTAAAACTTGCATGTAAACACCGCCAAAGAGAAGGAGATGTCTTTTATTGGACTAACTAAACAATATTTAATCACAAGCTTTCAAGATCTCAAAGGTCTCTTCTTGCCACAACTTTTGCTCACCTACATTTTTTTTGGATTGAGACAATTGCAAAAAATAGCTAGATTAACATAATTTAGATGTTTTATTTAACATCATGTAATCAAAGAAACTACAGAAAGATATCACAAAAGTCTACCGGAAGCCATAATAGTTGTACAGCAGTATTTAAGGCATATTGGATTTCGAAATGTCACATTTTTAAATGTCACAGTTTTATTAAGTACGGAAAACTACAAAGCAGTTTGTAATTCAGTATGTTTACGTAAAATGATTTAATTATATAGAAAAATATCACCAATCATTTCCCTTTTTCTTCCACGTTTACGTTCCTCCCAGCAATTTCCCCTTTGCTTACCCGCTTCTGATACCCAATTACAAGCCGCCATGTCACACTCCATCGCAGATGAGCATAACCTGGTGATGTGTCCCGGTTGCTGGCATCTAAAACAAGTAGGAGGGGCAGAGGAAGCAGAGAATAAGTATCTGTCCCGTTGCTGGTATGGCAACAAGGCAGGGGCAGCAAATCTACCCCAGCTGGGGGTCAGCCTCCATGAGGGGGAGAGGTAAGGTTGCCCATTGGAGTCGGCGGTCTAGGAGGTCTCAGACCCGGTCCCTGTGGTGGTGGAGCTGAGAGAGGAGGTGGTGCTCGGCTGCTCCATTGGGCTGGAACGGTGAGTAGGCCAGTTTTGACGGAGACCAGAGAGTCTTTGAGATTGTGGTGCCGTATTCATGCCTGGGTTTCAGCGCCGACCACATGGCAAAACTGCTCGGTGACGATAGCCTCGCCCATCTGTATGCCCGACTTCTGGGCAGGGATTAGCCAGTGCACAATGTGGTCACACAATTACTATGCGACAACCATGGGGCGTGTATCCGGGGATCTCTGGTACTCCTTGAATTGTACCCTGTGTGTCTACTCCATGATGTTCAGGCAGCGAAGAATGGCTTGCTTTACCAGGTTGTATTGGGCGGCTTCGGCATTCGTCATGGCCTAGTAGGCTGCCTGGGCCTCCCTGATCAAGCAGGGCCCTAAATGGTTTGCCCAGAACTCCTTTGGCCATGATGCGGTGGTAGCCAAACGCTCAAATGTGACCAGGTACGCTTCCGGGTCATACTCCACCATAATTTTCTGTGCCCGTGACTTTAGACCCGTCATCACGGGTCCCGTTGGTGCATTGGGCATTATCGCAAGACTGACCATCTCAAATCCTCTCTCCATCGTTCTTCGACCTCCCATCTGCTATCCAGCAGCTCTGATAGTGTAGTGTGATCCGTTTTCTGACACCATGTGTGGCAAAGTGGTTTGCAGTGCGTAGGTGTAGTGGTGATGTGATTATGAAACAGAAGACAGACAACACGATCCAAACAGGATTTAATTTTATAATCCTGGCATGTCAACCAGAAAGAATAGTCCCGAAATAATAGGACACAGTTTGTAAATGATAATCACAGTAGAACACACACAAAGACACACGTTCACAAGTCCAGAGTGAGTGCTATCTCGTGGTGAAATACAATATATCCGTGTACAATGGTGCAGTGTGAGTTTAGTGCTGGCCTTTAGCGACAGCTCCGGATCGTTTCACATCGCTTCCCTTCGGGGTCGATGACTTGGTGTACCATAGCTCCGCCCCCTTTCTAGATGGCCGACTTCCACCTAACCCTTTATAAGCATGGAGTGCTTCGTCTTGGGACAACTGCATACAAAATTCTCCTCCAGTGGAAAACCACAGTGAAGGAGAAGAAAGACAGCAGCTCGAGACCAGTGGTCAAATATTCAGACCAGTGCCAGCAACTGCTGTTCTCAGCGAGACATCATCACAAAAGCTTATAAACCTTTTTTTTTTTTTTTGGCTCTTGTAATGCTGAAATTTGCATATTTTCCGATTACCCATTGTTCTCTATTCATTGCTTTCATTCCCCTTAACTCGAAAGCTACTTGTTTAAAGAATTACGTCAATTGCATTTAAAAAAATATTTTAATTTGTTGAAAGCTGTCATTGACTCTGATATGCAAAATAAAAAGAACACCGTTCAAAAGAAATCTTACTTCCAAATATGAATCTGAATCCTAGTAATGTGACATTCTCTAATTTAGTGAATCGAGATCTAGATGTATTAATTAAGAAAAAACCTTGACATATTATAATTTAACAAAAGAAGAACAATCTGCTTTAAGACAACTTAATTTAAAAAAAGAGATCATTATTAAACCTGCAGACAAAGGTGGAGCAATTGTTGTAATGCAAGCAGAAAAATCTAGAACTGAAATATTATCACAAATAAGGGACAAACATTTTTATACATTATTGCAAACTGATCCCACATCTATGATTAAAGATAAAGTGGACACAAGTTTACATCGAACTTTGAAAAATGGATGGATCACTAAAATTGAATATGACTTTTTAAAAGTGGATCAACCAATTCGTCCGGCTTTCTATTGTCTTCCTAAAATTCATTAGAACCCAGTAAATCCTCCAGGAAGACCAATTGTGTCAGAGATCGGCTCAATAATTGAACCCGTGTCAATACATAAACTCTTTTCTCCAACCTTTCGTTTGTGAACTTCCGTCCTATTTGTCTGACACACATGATGTTTTGAACCGTATTAATGACATAAAAGTTGACTCTTAGTATCCTTGCCTCTCTTGATGTTACTAGTCTGTACACCAATAGCCCACATACAGGTGGCATTGATGCTGTTACATGCATTTAAAATTTAGACCAATTGACGCTAATCCACCATCTGAATTACTTATAGACTTACTAGGATTGGGTCTAAATTCAAACTATTTTACCTTTGAGGGTCAATATTTTCTACAAACGAAAGGTTCAGCAATGGGGGTGTCATTTGCTCCCAATTATGCAAACCTGTACATGGGATTTCGGGAAGATAAATACATTTACAGTGAGATAAACACGTTTTCACCATTTATTCACTCATGGCAACGTTATATTGATGATATATTGATTTGGTCAGGGTCAAAATTACAACTTGATCAATTTGTCAATTATATTAATTCAGTTAATGTTAATTTACAATTTAAATGTGGATCAGATCTGTTAAAATATATATATATTTTTTGATTTAGAAATCTACAAAGATGAAACCAGTACTTTACAAACCGACGTTACTTGATTAAAAGTATACCAACGGGTCAATTTACGTGCAAGGAAGAACTTTAGTACAGAATCGCAATTTGCTGTAAATCAGAAGAAATGCACTTTAAATCTAGGAGATATGATGATGATATTTTGAAGGAAGCAATGCAGTAAATTCTTTACTTAAAAAGAACACTCAGAGTATTGGGAATGATAAAACTATTTGTTTTTTGACTGAATTTAATTACCTACTGTATCTAATGATGTGAAAAGAATACTTTTGAAGCATTGGCATATTTTAAAAAGTGATTTCTCTCTTAAAGAAATAATACAAGATGGTTTACCACGGTTTGTATTCAAGCGTGCAAGAAACATCAGCGACAAACTGGTTCATTCATTTCCTCCTAAAACAGATCTTCCGACGCTGATATTTTAGGAGATCGGAATAGATCTTCCGATCTCCTAAAATAGATCTTTCCGAAGCTGTAAGTAGTGGCAATAATCAAACTCTAGTGTGTAGTGGACCAGAAAATGACACGCTTTATTATTTTGGTTAACAGCTAAATAAATGAAATGAAGCATTGTGCAAATAGACAAATGCTTGCTTTACATGTATAGATTATGTATGTTCAGCTTGATTTTTTTTTTTTTAGTGTCCAATAATATAATAATAAAATGTAGACAGATCTTGGATTCAAATTAGTATTTCAGTTGGGATATTAAAGAATTTTATCACAAAATTTGCCATGAAAAATTTGTTAAAATAGGAAGAAGCAAACATAACTAAAAAAAAAAAAAAAAAGCACATAGCAATACAGCATTAACATATATTCTCTAAAGTTTTCTTTTTAGTTTGGTGTATGTAGTACAGGGAATTTGATGGCAGATGGCAGAAAAAATAATTCTATATACACACACATATCCAGTGGAGATTATCCACACCCTCCTTCATCAAGCAATGTTCAAAATCATCAGGGAGAACTAAATAGTGCAGTGTTTTAGGTAACGGAAGAGAGGGGGGGGAATGACCTTAAGTAGCTTGTCCATGGTTCATGTGCAGAAACACAATATATAATCACAAAAACAATGAAAATTAAAACACGAAAAAAAACACGCTAAAATATGTTCAACCTATGTAAATATTAAAATCCAATAGTTGTGCTGTATTAAAACATACTTATTTCATGATTTTTTTGCAAGCTTTACAAAAACACAATATAAAATAAACCTTAACTAAATATACGCCCTGAAAATCACAGTTGTATGCACTACCTCAGTATCGCACTATAACTACCTATAAAGCAAATGCTTAGGCTACAATATTATCGCTCATAAACAAAAAATAAAACTATGATAGATATTATACACCAGTATAGTACTTTTACCTGGTGGGGTGCTGTCAGTCACACTGTCAGCTTCAGCATCAACCCCAGTAGATGTATTCCGATCCACCGCTGATATTTCATTTGCAACATCTAGCGAGTCCAATACGTTGTCTGGTCAAGAACAAGGTTGAGTACTTGAAAATGAATGCACTTTTCAATAACAGATGCAGGCGATCCTCTTTTTCTCAAAATATCTTTAGTTTTGAATTTGTTTTACTTTAATTTGGCACTGCTTGACCGTTCTAAAAAATCCTTTCTCGTTGAGCCTTTCACAAAACGTAGAAAATATTTTTGTGTTTTTGTGAGTTTTATTGTCTATGTTTCCATTGCAGTGGATTTATTTGCTAAAAGTATACGGATAAAAAAAAATATGCGACAAGCTCAATGGAAATGAGTATAATTCGGAAAAACGTGTACACTTATTCAAACTTTTAAAAACCCTAGACCTTAGGGTTTTAGGAAAGTCGATATTTTCAGAAAATGCGAATTAAGGTTCCTTAATGTGCATAACTTTAAATGGAAACAATTTTATTCGCATAAAATAAGCGAATCCCCCAAAGTGCACTAAGGAGTTCCTTACTGGGAGGAAAAATGGCAACTAACAGTAACAGGTGCAACTGGGCGACTGCATATTCTGCACAGTTAACCAGTTTATACAGAGCGATAGTGATTTTCTTTTCTGTTGGTATAGCTCAGGGGTGCCCAATTCCTGGTTTTTGTTCCAACTGTACACTAAATTGCTTAATTGGACCAATTAAGCTTCTAATAAGTGCTTGATTGGTCCAATTAAGTCATTTAGGGGGCAGTTGGAACAAAAGCCAGGAGGACAGCGGCCCTCCAGGACCGGAATTGGGCACCCCTGGTATAGATGATTTTGGGCTGAACTGTTCTGGAGCAATATACAGGTCGAGTTTAGTGCACAGTTCGTTAAAAGCTTCCCTGAAATGGGTACGCCAGCGTTGATCATTAAAATGATCTTGCACGATATTTTCCCAAAATAAATTGCAACGCTTGTACACCCACTTTCGAGGTTGATTCCGTTTTGTGGTTGTGAGTAGTAACTGCTCCAGGTGATACAGCTGCCTTCTAGATCTTCGTCTCCTAACAATACTGATAACTGCTGAAGCAAGCTGGAGTAACAGCCTATTTAAGGGCCGATAACAGACTGCCCAAAGGCAGCCGGTGAAAAGATTCAGTTTGGCACCCCCTAATCAAAAGGGGGTGCCAACAAAAACCGGCCGTTAACTAAGCCAGTTTTTTTTTTTCAAAATTAAATATTCAAAACAAAGGGGGGGGTGGAACAGAGCACGCCACCCAGAGCCCACTGGTCGACAAAAGCCGTCATGTCGCCAGTGGACTCCGCGTCGGCGTGCTCCAACGCCACCCCGGAACGAAGGAGGGCCCTGAACATGGCCCCACAGTCAAAGAGACCCTCCCCGGTGATCTTACGCTTCCTGGTCTTGTAGATGGTAAGTTTGCCAAGAGCCAGGAGCAGATTCACCAGGAGGTCCCTCTTCCTGGCGGAGCCACGAACAGGGTGCCCGAAAATAAAAAGGGTGGGGGAAAAATGCAGCCAGAACTGCAGCAGTAGGTTCTTGAGGAACAAAAAGAAGGGCTGCAGCCTGGCGCAGAGGAGGTAGATGTGGAACACCGACTCGGACTCGCCGCAGAAAGGGCATGCGGGGTCCGAGTCGGTGAAGTGACGCAGGACCTCTCCTGAAGCTGGAGTAACAGCATCAGTATTATTTGGCCTTGTTCAAGAACATCCTGAAATTGGTTTTAGCAGAAAGAACTCATTTTGCTGCTGAAAAGTTAACCGTTGCAGAGAACACGTGCACAATGTCTTTAATTCTCCAGTTAGAACAGAATAATGAAGCCTATTTTAATATCTTACGTCACACATCGTGAACACCAATCTTTCCTGTACAAATAAATTCCTTGTTTTTATGGCATGAATTTTATTAATATAAAATGACTGATAAACTCATACATTTTAATGAATTTTATTGTAAATATATAAATACAATTCAGTAATAAATGTAATTAATTACAAAGAAAATATGAATAGCATTCTGCCATTTCCCCCTTTTTCTTTTGCAATCCACACAATTTGGAAGTATAGTGACATCAAACATTAGCCTACATAAAACAAAGTTTGAAACCCCCTTCGTAATTCTCTCTTGATTTTACACATACTGAAACAACTGCTCTATATACGACTGTATATAAAAATCAGTCAGATGCTTAACTTTGTGTTTATTCTCCGTTTATTAATAGAGAAAAAAATAAGAGGGGAAAAGAAAGAAAAACAAAATCTTAAAAGTGTGTGCTTATTAAATATTTAACATTTCTCATAAATTACAAGAAAAGGTGAAAATGCTCCTGTAATTTATGAGAAAATAGTAGGCTACCCTTATAGTAGGCTAGAACCAAGATATCAGTTAATTAAGATTCTTATGGGGTAAAACAAATCAAGCTGTAGGTAGCCTAACGTATTGAATTTTACAATACAAAGTATAGTATTCAAGTACACCGGTCAAATATTATGGTTAGATTTTCACCCAAGAGTACTTTGATGGGAAGTGATGGACAGTAGACTGTTGTTTAGTAAACTGGGGTTATTCACCAGATGTGATATGTCATCGTATAAGTAAAATCAGGGAAAAGAGTGGAAACGGTCTGTCTCACTATTTTTCTAGCGTATATTACAGTTTTCGATGCAAATAATTTTAGCTCCGCCCACAACGTCATCACATCGGCCAGTTTCTCCGCTAGAAATTGATTTGAATGGAAACCCAATTTTAGGTTGATTACGTGCATTACTTTTGCCGAATTTTAAATGCGCATAAGACGTTATTCGCTTCGATACCTTAATAGAAACATAGCCATTGAGTTCCCATTGAATTTTGTCATCAGACCAAATGTCTAGTAATGCCTTCATCTCCTCTGTTGTCCATACAACCCCTCTAGCCATTTCTTCGCCTGTGTGTAGTGAAAGACCCTTACAAAAAAGTCCTGCAGGATTCCAAAAGGAGTGTGCAGGAATTGTGAAGGTGTCCTGCAGGAATCAGAGCAATCCTGCAGGATTTGTATTTGTCCTGCAGGATTCATGGCAGTCCTGCAGGACACAGATGTACAGGTTTTAACTTCATCCATAATTGTAAAAACAGCAGGATGTTATAAAAAGGTAATATTAAAATGTGATCAAAAGAAGAGATGGGCCTGTATTTTTAGCATGTAGTTAAAAACTTAGGACAAATTCAATTACATACACACTTTACTTTTGATGCTAAATCACTATAACATATATTTGGACACAATGATTGACAACACAGACAGAGTTTGAATGCAGTGAAATGTTTTATTCACTCAGTACTGACATCTAACATTTTTTTAACTGATTAATATATTAAAAGAGTAGATCATTTATTGCATTTCAGGTGTTAAAATACAGATATAAAGTAATGGGGGAGAGGACTAAGGTAATTCTACATCTTCAGGGGTATGACCCATTATATACAACATGGCCCACTGAAAACTAGTAGCAACATAAAACAATCCCCACAGAGGGATAACAACAGATTCTGAACAAATAAATCACACATTGTTTTGAATGTTAATTATTACCATAGGTGTAAAGAGGAGACAGACATGACACTGCATAACATTCCTTCCTAAAGTTATACCTGTGATTCAAAAAAAAAATATATTGAGTGTGAATACCACTTTTAAAAAATAACATATTACTGATTACTTTAAAAAGTAATCTGATTCCAAGGAACTCCTTACAATGACTAGTTATTTTAACAATCCTATATATACCTATTTAAATAATTAGTCCAACTCCCATCTGTTTGGATGAAAGCAACAAAAAGTACCTGAAAATACCTGCATGTTGTCTGAACATTTTACTATTTTAAGATTATTTGATATGTTTGTAATTTTTACAATGCCCACAGCACTAGCACCATTTTGAGAATCTGTAGCAATATTGTTGTCAGCAGTGGAAACCGGATAAATAATGGCAAAACCCTCAACATATGAACTCCCAATATCAATCAGATTTTACAATTCCAATTTCTCCATTTTCTAAGAGAACGATGGAATTTGATATTTTTTGTAATTGCTTAACATTTTGTTCCATTAATTATTGCCATTAATTATTGCCCTTTTATAAAAGTTGCAAATTTCTGATGCTTCAAGTAAATATGATTCTCGTGGTGAAGGAAACCTTAATTCTGGAGAGCCCAAAAACAAAACATTGTATTTTTGAACACTTTTCTTTGTTCTCGGATAACCTTTCAGCATTTCATCAACAAAACATTTGCTGTGAGACACTACCTTCTTTATATGCCAGAGTCAGCAATTTAGGAATATTCTGATACATACAAAACTTTTTAAAAATTTGTTCAGGTATTCCTTTTGTTCTGTGAAATAATTTCAGCAGCATTCTGTTATTTCCTTCAAATGGAAATATACTATAACACCAAATTGGACCCCAGTTTTTAACACATTTAGAGGCATGAAGTAAAATATGCACATTATAGTGCTAAAATATGCATATAGTGCTTCAAAAAATATGATACATTTTTTAAAGCATATATCAACAGAATTTATTTCATTCAGTACTGTGACAGAATGAATGATGTGGTGCAAAAGACTGCCAATGTCCAAACGTATTCTCCCAAAACAAGTAATTTAATAATCCACACAAAAACAGAAATATCCACAAAATAATCCAAACAGGAAAATAATACCCCCTGATACCAGCGATGGTAATCAGGGCAAAACAAAACAAGGACCACGTTTCAAAAATAACAAACAAAAAGACACTCCTTAACCACAATCCTCCGTGCAGGAAACTGTGCTCTCTCCAAAGGGGACTATGGTGCGTGCGCTGTGCTGTGTTGTGCTGTGCGATGAGGGGAGTGCTCTGGGGTTAGTGCTGGCTTGGTAGCGACAGCCTCCCGTCCTCCTGCTCCTCTACGAAAACACACAAACACGTAACAAAACAAACAAACATACACCAGCTCCGGCCAGTCAATTATTGTCTCAGCGCAAGGGGAGATACTGACGTAGCTGCTTCCCCTTTGTACCCAGAAAACTCCTCCCTGCAATCAACGCGTCGCCTGGTTTCTCCAATAGAGGGCTGCCCCGCAGCTGACTGCAATGGAATCGTCCTGAGTACTCGCAGCTACGCGCCCCTCCTAATATGGTTACCTTCCGGTTTCCACCTACCACCGAGGCAGATCTAGGAGGCAGCTTACCTTCCCACTTGCACAGCGCCCTTTCTTATCGGGAGGGAGATTTACAGCATCAATCCTTTCTCTCTCTATCACATATCTCACCCCTCAGAGTGATGCCGAAGGAACACTCGGCCAACTCTACATTCCCCAATGGTCCCCCCTCCCTTGAAAAAAAATTGCATTTTGATGCTCCTTACCTGCACGATGTTTCACTGTATAGTGGAAGGGTTGCAGCGCCAGATACCACCGAGTTATCCAAGCGTTATTGTCCTTCATCGTATGTAACCACCTTAAAGGAGCATGATCAGTGATGACAGAGAAAGAACGCCCCAACAAGTAATAGCGAAGAGCGTGAGTAGCCCATTTGATGGCTAAACACTCCTTCTCAATGACGGAGTAGTTAATCTCCCTAGGAGCCATTTTTTTGCTCAAATAAATAACAGGGTGTTCTACCTTGTCAACTTGTTGGGACAGGTCCGCCCCCAGACCAATGTGGGAGGCATCGGTCTGCAGGAAGAACTCTTTGCTGAAATCTGGTGAAATCAGAGCGGGAGCTTGACAGAGTCGCTTCTTGATCAAATCAAATGCCTCCTGACACTGCCCTGTCCATTTAACTATTTTTGGAGCAGCCTTTCAGGTGAGATCTACCAGGGGGTTAAGTTAACTATGGTGGCATACTCGGGGATAAATCAGCGGTAATAGCCGGCTAACCCCAGTAGTGATCTCACCTGTGACTTGGTTCTTGGGATCACCGTCTCCACCAGCGCCTGGACTTTGGAGGCGATCGGCCTCACCCGGCCATTACCCATAATGTAGCCAAGATATTGGGTCTCCTGTTTGCCAAATGCACACTTGCCCAGCTTGGCTGTTAGCCCTGCCTCCCTCAGAGACTGGAGGATGGCTGAAATTCTAACAATATGCTCCTTCCAGGTGGAGCTAAAAATCACCACATCGTCAATGTACGCGGCGGCGTACTGATGATGGGGAGCTAAGACCTGGTCCATCAGTCTCTGAAAGGTGGCAGGAGCTCCATGCAACCCGAAGGGCATGGTCCGGAAATGGAACAAGCCATCTGGGGTAGAGAAAGCAGTTTTCTCTCTTGAGCTCTGAGTCAGTGGAATCTGCCAGTATCCCTTCGTCAGGTCCAAGGTCGAAATCAATCGCGCCTTACCCAGTCGGTCGAGGAGGTCATCCACCCGGGGCATTGGATATGCATCGAACTTGGAGATGGCATTAACCTTTTGAAAGTCCACGCAGAACCAAGTGGAGCCATCCTTGTTGCCCACCATCACGACAGGACTGCACCACTCGCTCCGGGAAGGTTCAATGACTCCGAGCTCAAGCATATCCTTCACCTCCTTGCGAATAGGAACCCTGCGACTCTCTCGGATCCGGTACGGTCTCTCCTGGACCCTGACCCCTGGTGGAGTAATAATAGCGTGAGAAATAACATTAGTCCTGCCGGGCAAGTCAGAGAAAACATCATTAAACCTTTCCACTAACTGGTAGAGCTCTCATTTCTGATCCGGAAGTAACTGTTCCCCCATTGGAATATGAGTTGTAGCTGGTGGATTGACAGTGGGACCAAAATTCTCTTCCAAACTGTCACCAGCTACAAATAGGGTCTCCCTTTCATTCCAGGGTTTTAGCAAATTGATATGATAAATTTCGGTTTTATTTCGGCGATCGGGTTGTCTAATTTCATAATTTACTTTACCAATTTCCCAAACCACCTCATATGGCCCCTGCCACAACTTAGATTCCGATGTGGGAAGTAGCAACAGTACTTTATCACCTGGCCGAAAAGTCCGAATACGTGCTTGTTTATTGTACTGTTGCTCCTGGCGATGCTGAGCTAGTTTTAGGTTCTCCTGCGCCAGACGACCAACCAATGCTAGGCGGTCTCTTAACATAATTACATATTTGACTATGTTTTTAGAGGTTTTTGTTTGCTCCTCCCACCCTTCTTTCACAAGATCAAGGATACCTCGTGGTTGCCTCCCATATAGCAGCTCAAAGGGAGAAAACCCGGTCGAACTCTGAGGCACCTCTCTCACTGCGAACATTAGGTAAGGGAGGAGTTTAGCCCAATGTTTTTGCTCTGGGTTGACAAACCGCTTCAGCATCTGTTTCAAGGTTTGATTAAAACGTTCCACCAAACCGTCTGTCTGCGGGTGATAAACGGAGGTTCGGATCGACTTAATTTGCATCAATTTGTATAATTCTTTCAAATATTGTGACATGAAGTTCGTTCCGTGATCAGTGAGGATTTCTTTTGGAATCCCTGCTCTCGATATAATATTCACTAACTCTTTAGCAATGGCTGCGGCACTAGTGGATCTCAATGGTACTGCCTCTGGATATATGGTCGCGTAGTCCACCACTACTAAAATGTGCGTATATCCAGAGTCAGACGGGCTCAATGGACCCACTATGTCCATATCAATGCGTTCAAAGGGAACTGAGAACAGGGGCAGTGGGACCAGCAGGGCCGGGCGAACCCGCCCCCGGCGCTACTTGCTGGCATTCCGGGCTTTCCGCTACATATCGCGCCACATCACTAAACACTCCCATCCAATAAAAGCGAGGCAATATTCGTTCCCAAGTCTTATCGATACTTAAATGGCCCGAACAGGGAACATCGTGAGCCAACCGCATGATCTCACGTCGAAAACACTGGGGTACGAGTAGTTGTGTTACAATCTGACTTGTGCTCGTGGCTTGGGATACTCTATACAGTAAATGCCCAACAATAATGTGGTGGGGATATGTAAGCGGCCGGCTATCCTCTACATCCTTCCCCTTGATAGACCGAACCTGCCCCCAGATGTGTGCCAGCGAAGGATTGTTAGTTTGCTTCAACGCTAGGTCCACATCTCGGTCCCAGAATTTCGGGATATCGAGCAGAGCTAAAGTAGCTTCAGCACTGGGGGCCTCAGTAACTTGCCCCGGCAGGTCACACTGGGTCCCAATCCCCTTTCCCTTACATTTGACTGATCTTGAGGCTTCCCCCACCAAACCAAAGCCTTGTTTCATTAATGTTCCTTCCCATTTTTCAACCCTTCGCTCTTTTTTAGTTTTTTTTGGGTGAAATCGAGAGTGGAACAAATCGGTGTGCAGCGGAAAGATATTCCCAATAGTTTCCCCCGCTGCTCCCATGGTCTTACCGGAGACTGGCTTTACCATTTTATTAATCATGCTGTCAAAATACGGCCAGTCTCGACCTAAAATAACTGGATATGGCAGCTTCTCTGCCACAGCCACGATTACGCGGCGGGCATGACATCCAACTGTCAAATCTAATTTAGTGAGGGGGTAGTCCTTGTTATCCCCATGAATACAGGAAATGACCACGACCACTCGTGACCACCAAGGTACCCCCTTCAATAGAGCTCGCCTAATTAAAGTCTGGCCACATCCTGAGTCCACTAATGCGTGGGTGCTCACCTCACCAACCCGTACATTAACAATACAAGGCCCCTCCCAATCATTACCCCTGGTCTTACCTGGTGTTGTCAGAACCAAATGGGAGGTCACCCCACACTCCAGGGCTGCTGGACAATTCCATGCCAGATGGCCGAGCTCCTGGCACCGGTAACAAGTGGGGCGAAAGGGTGCCCACGGAGCCTGCGTGTCCCGTTGCCGGTTGGGCAACGGGGAGGGGTACTCTGTTCTTACCCCGCTGGGGGTCGCCCTCGCTCTCCATTGTGTTGGAGGGAGGCCGCCCATGGGGTGATGCTGCAGTGCTGGTCCGTGGGTAGTGGGGGTGAAGCGTGGTGGTGGTGGTGGTGCCGCCGCTTGCAGTTTATTGGAGGCAGGAGCAGGTAGGGCAACCACCGGAGCGGCAGGTAGAGCATCCTCAAACCCTTCAGCCAACCTGACCGCTGCATCCAGCGTGGTGGGATGGTGGCGACTGACCCAGTTTCTTGTGTCTGGCCCCAGCACCTTAATGAATTGCTCAATGGCAATGAGCTTGGTGACCTGTGCTATTGGTGCCGGGGCAGAGCCACTGGGTCACGTGGTCCACCAGTTGTTGCGCCACCACGCGGGGTCGCAGTCCTGGGGGTCGCTGGTATTCCCGGAACCGGCGACGGTGGGTTTCTTCCGTGATGTCAAGTCGCTGGAGAATAGTCTGCCTCACTCGCTCATAGTCGAGGGCATCTTCATTGGATAAGGCTTGGTAGGCTGCCTGGGCCTCCCCAATCAAATTGGGCCCCAACTGGGTAGCCCACCAATCCCGAGACCACTGCGCTGCCGTTGCCTGCCTCTCAAAGGCAACTAAATAGGCCTCGGGATCATCCTCCAGCGACATTTTTACCACCCTTATCTTCGGTAAGGGTGGCGTTGGTTCTGTCACCGGTCCCCCCCGATTGGCTTCCAGGAACATGGCATGCATCCGCTCCATCATGGTCGCCATTCCCTCCTGGTGTCTTCGCTCCTGTGCCTCCAATATCGCTAGCAACGCGGCAGCGTCCATC
This sequence comes from Acipenser ruthenus, assembly GCF_902713425.1. Classification (NCBI taxonomy): domain Eukaryota; kingdom Metazoa; phylum Chordata; class Actinopteri; order Acipenseriformes; family Acipenseridae; genus Acipenser; species Acipenser ruthenus. The sequence continues at coordinate 59,384,080 of NC_081192.1, forward strand.
CTGAATCCCTCTTCTGAACACCAACTGTGACAGGATGAATGATGTGGTGCAAAAGACTGCCAATGTCCAAACGTATTCTCCCAAAACAAGTAATTTAATAATCCACACAAAAACAGAAATATCCACAAAAATAATCCAAACAGGAAAATAATACCCCCTGATACCAGCGATGGTAATCAGGGCAAAACAAAACAAGGACCACGTTTCAAAAATAACAAACAAAAAGACACTCCTTAACCACAATCCTCCGTGCTCGAAACTGTGCTCTCTCCAAAGGATACTGTGGTGCTTACCTTCCCCGTTGCACAGCGCCCTTTCTAATCGGGAGGGAGATTTATAGCATCGATCCTTTCTCTCTCTATCACAAGTACGTTTACATGACAAAGTGTTTTCCGAAAACTAATGTTTTCGGAAAACTGAATCAAAAAACTGATTTTCTTAAAACGTTACTTTTCTGTGTTTACATTATTAACGACAGAAAGTCTAATTAGAATTCAACTGTATACATGGATTGAAGTTTTCGGAAAACGCAGGATATTTTCGCATGCAAAGTACTGTAGTACCCCAAGTACGATTTGAACAGACCAGACATTTTTTCTGCGATAGAACAGAGACCAATCCAATACCAAGTGCTTTATCGAAGTGTCAGGTCTTAAATTCAAGGATTACTATCCTATACCTCTATTCAGATTCCCCACAATGTGCAATCAGCCTTTCAAACAGCTCATCCTGATCTATAGTGTGCAGTACGCTATCAGAGTAGGTTTTCCGAAAAGTGCGTTTACATGATATACATTTGGTTCGTTTTCGGAATTGAATCAGAAATTTCTAGGTGCTGTTTTCCGAAAACTGACCTAAGGAATATTCCGATACATTTTCCGAAAACTGTGTTTACATGACTTTTGATATCGGAATTAGTTTTCTGAAAACTTAGTTTTCCGAAAAATATCGGAATTCTTATGCTCATGTAAACGCACTGAGTGTGAGAAATGGAGTCCTTGAGCAGTATATACTGTATGTTCCATGTACTAAAGAACAAGGTGTTCCAAGTACTTATTAGGTAAAATACCCTTTAAGCAAGGTGCTGCATGAAACAACAGAAAATGTTTGTATTCTGATGCTTGCCAGTGCTTCCTCATATGAATTGATGGGGTCGCTCTTGTTATGTTTGATGGAGGTTTTATAGTTAGAAGACACTCATTCAGTTGATCAGTTTTATTGCCTATGTACCATATTTCCTGATGGTGACTGGTGTCAAACCACAGTGTTAATAGCTGGCGGCATATTATTATTATTATTATTATTTATTTCTTAGCAGACGCCCTTATCCAGGGCGACTTACAATCGTAAGCAAAAACATTTCAAGCGTTACAATACAATAAGAGCAAGAAATACAATAACTTTTGTTCAAGTAAAATACAAGTTTGACAAACCACAATTCAATAATACAGCAGGTAATAGTGATAGTTACATCAGGATATGATTAAATAGTGATAGTTACATCAGGATGTGATTAAATACAAAGTACTACAGGTTAAAAACTTGGCAGATTACAGTATTCTGAAGTACAGGATTAAATGCAGTAAAATAGGGGCTGATAAGAGCAAAATAAAGCACATTTACATGAAGGGTGATAGTGTCCCAGGATACAAACAGAGGAGTTCTACAGGTGCTCTTTGAAGAGGTGAGTCTTAAGGAGGCGCCGGAATGTGGTCAGGGACTGGGCAGTCCTGACATCTGTAGGAAGGTCATTCCACCACTGCGGAGCAAGGGTGGAGAAGGAGCGGGCTTTGGAGGCAGGGGAGAGTAGCGGTGGTAGAGCTAGTCTTCTAGTGCAGGCGGAGCGGAGAGGTCGAGTGGGGGTGTAGGGAGAGATGAGGGTCTGGAGGTAGCTGGGTGCAGACTGGTCAAGGCATCTGTAGGCTAGTACAAGAGTCTTGAACTGGATGCGAGTGGTGATCGGGAGCCAGTGGAGCGAGCGGAGTAGTGGAGTAGCATGGGCGAAGCGAGGCAGAGAGAACACCAGGCGGGCAGCAGAGTTCTGGATGAGCTGGAGCGGACGGGTGGCGGACGCAGGGAGGCCAGCCAGGAGGGAGTTGCAGGCATATACCCAGGAGGATGCAATGCATGTAATCAAAAGCAAAGCCGGCAACCAAGTTGAAGTAGGTTAGGAGCATGAGAGGCGAGGGACCCTTCACACCATGAGAAGCAGCATCATTTGAAGCAACAATGGTTTTTGCATCAAGGTACATTTGATTGCGTTTTCGTTTCTCTGGCTTTGGCAAACTGTACGGATACACTCGTGTATCTCCATTTCCTTTTGGGACTACCTCCCCTTGGTGGTAGCACCAATTGCACCAGAATTCACCGTTAAATTGTTTTACATTTTGTACCATGCACCAAGCCACAGAATCGCAAACACAAAGCAAATTGTAAACATGGTATTTTCTTTTTTGTCCTCCATATTCAAAATTGATCCCTGTTTCCAATATTCGACACTCCTCAACAAAAGATTGCAAATACGTCGCCATATTTGTTTTTTTTATCTCCAAACCAAAGTCCCCCCAAAAGTAGTTTTTAAATCAGAGGTTTGGTGGGAGTTCATTAATAACTGCATGTATTGGCCAAATATTAAATCTTGAGGAGTGAAATACTGGAATTCCATCAACATTCCAAGTAAGTGTCAAATTAAGATTCGAATAATCAAGTTTTTTGTTTATTGACCTGTACATTTCCCCATCAAAAATGTCCTCCATATTTTGACAGCATAATTCTTTATAAAAATGTTCATCGATAATTATTTTTTCCAATTGCTCTTTGATTGATAAAGTAAGAAAAAATGAACCATGCATTATTAGTACTTCTTTATCCCCAGGATTGCTATTGCAAGACTGGAATAGATCAGGAACATCAACACCAAAATAATTTTCACAACTTGGGCAAAAAAACTGTAAGTTTACATAATCACTGTCAAAACATTTTAGAAAAACATGTTTGCTTTCATGAAAACCGTTAGCATCTGTGGGGCAATGCAAGTAGTAATATTACTATAGCTTATGTCAAAAGTCTGATTTATGATCCTTTTGACCTTTTTTTGACCTTATGTGTATGATTTTATGAATATATAATGAGGGGGCGTGGATTTATGAATTTATGAATATATAATGAGGGGGGCGTGGATTTTATTGTTGTTACAAGACTTATATGCTTATTGAATACAGGCTTTTATATGCCTATAAACTTATAGCACGTCTTTTATAAGATATGTACAAAAATCAGTGTTTAATATGTTATTTATGTAATCAGGGGATAGTGGTACCCAAGTTTTATAAATGCTTATGTTAACTTATGCTTGGTGCAGACAACATAAAAGTCTTAGTATTTTACATAAGACACTTAATGAAAAAAGGAGAACATTTAAAAGAGGGAATTAAAAGCAAAAAGAAAAAAAAAAGAAAAAAAAAGAAAACAACTTATTCGCCATTTTAAAAGCATTTAAACATTACACACCCACACAGAAATCTTAGTAAGAGGTGCTGTGATTTTACATTTTGATATGTTTTGCGTATACATATTTTTTACTAGGCACTGTTAAAAGCAAAGGATATTTACACATACTAAAACCAATAGTTGAAACCAGAGAAAGTAGCGTATCACAAAAGCAAAAGAAAAATGCAGAAAACAACTTAATTTAACATTTTAACAAGTATTACACACACACACACATAAATCACAGTACAACTTGAGCGTTAGTCGTTTTAAAAGTGTTTCGCTAAACAAAATAAAACAGATATTAAATTAAATATTTATAAAAAGAACAAAAACAAAACAAAATCTACCAGAGTACAATTTCTGAAAAAAAGCGCTCTCTCTCTCTCTTAGCGTTTTCAAAAAAACTCCCTTGGACAAACGCTTAAGTACAGCCAGAATTCTCTCCCTCTCAGACATCTGCTATTTTCAAACTTCAGCAGAAGAATGACTGCAAAACTCGCTCTGTGACTTAAATAGGGGGCGGTTCCTTTGGCCTCGAACATGCGCACAAAACACACCCACCCTACACTCCCACAGACACAGAACCACACACTGAAAATACTTTTGAAAAATGTGCGAATCTTGGTGCCTTAAGGTCTGGGCTCGGCAGGATCGGCAAGCCTGGTGCTATTTCAAACTGAATATAGTTAGAGGAAGGCACCTGTGGCAGAATGAGGGTACTGGCCTGTGTATATGTGTGTTTTGTAGTGGTGGTGGGTAATTAAAGGGTTAATTCACTAGCACTTTAAAAACATGCGAGAATGTGGTGGAGGGTTTAATTGATTAAGTGGGTGTAAATTGCTGCACAGGTGTGTATATATAAGGGAGCACTGAGAGCACAGGTTTAGTTGGTGTTAGGATTCTGGAGAGTGTAGATCTCTGGTCCTGTGTGTGCAAGATCTGTTTTTGTTTAAACTGTTTATTTTGTTTGTTTTATTTAATAAATACGTGCCGGAGCGCTTTTCCCTGCACATCCTGACTCTGAGTCTCCTTACCCCGGTCAGCCTGTCACATTTGGTGTCAGAAGAGGGATAGCGCCTCTGGAGACTTGGAGCAGGAGTGCAGGATTTTTTTGTTTTGTTTAAAAAAAAAATTTAAAAAAAGGAAAAAAAGGAAGAGAGGATGAGGTGGAAGAATGACCGGGAAGCGAGGGACAGGGAGGAGGAGGAGTACATCAGGGCCAGGTACCCGAGGAGCTGTAGGTCACCACTGTTGTGCCCCCTCTGTAACCAGCAACATCAGTTTGCCGCCTGTCCCTTCCGGTACTATGAGGAGCCCGAAAGTCCACAGCCCGAGTGGGAGGAGCCCGAACGTCCACGGCCCGAGTGGGAGGAGCCCGAACGTCCACGGCCCGAGAGGGAGGAGCCCGAACGTCCACAGCCCGAGAGGGAGGAGTCGGTGCGTCCATGGCCCGAGAGGGAGGAGTCAGTGCATCCACGGCCCGAGAGGAAGGAGTCGGTGCATCCACGGCCCGAGAGGGAGGAGTCGGTGCCACCTCCATCAGCAGGGGAAGATTACCTGCTGTCTCTTCCTCCATTGCCGCCACCAGCAGAGGGAGCATGCCTGCTGGTTCACCTGCTGCTGCCGTCCCGAGAGCTAGAGGGGGAGGAGCAATCGCTGTCGTCCCAAGAGCCAGAAGTGGAGGAGGCATTACTGCCGTCTCCAGGGCCAGAAGGGGAGGAGTTACAGGCTCAACCCCCTGAATTTTTCTGGGGGGGAGAAGGGCAGGATGCTGGTGTCCCCCAGCAGCCTCTATTTATGCTGCTGGAGGGAGTACGGCGCACACCAGCCCAGCCGCCACGACAGAGGGAGCCAGCACCGCCACAGCCTCCCTGTGAGTGGCCAGCATCAGCCCCATCACCACTGTCACTAAACCAAAATATCGCAAGGTTTTTTTTTTTTTCTCTAAGTATTCATACCTCCTTTAAATTACAGAACCGTACCCCGGAGAGTACATACACCAGGAGTTACCAACCGCTCTAGTCGTGCCTGAGGACTTTTTAAATAATTTCTCAGTGACTGCAGATATATTAAGTATATTTGTGTCTGTTTTTTGTTTATTAATAGCAAATACAGAAATGTATTATATATATATATATATATATATATATATATATATATATATATATATATATATATATATATATATATATATATTGATTGATATTAAGGTATGTATAATTATTACAGTTTATAAACATTATTTAAAGTTATTATTATATATATGTTTTTATTTTATTATTATTTCATTTTAAAAACATATCTGTTTCATTCTGTTTTTAGAATCTGACTACGTTGAAGATTCCGCGCAACTGGAAGAAGACTTCATGACATCTTTCAGTGACCTACAGTCAGACTCAGAAGTGTCTAAAAGTATGAACAGTATTGTTTTATAGATTAATAAAATATGTTTGATCGTTTTCATAATTAATATTAATTATTTTAGGTTAATAAAACATTCATATTCAACCATTTATATTATTTTAGAAAACCCTGAAAATACCCAAAGGAAAGACGTAGCCAGTACATCGAAGGGCATAGATGGACCGGTGAGGACACCCTTAGGCCCTAAAGTATGTTAAATATTTCATTAAACATCTGTTAATGTATTTTGGTCTGATTGTATATTTTGGTATATTTTCATTTAGAACGGCCCACTAGACGTACTCTTATTGTGGACAGTGAATCTTCCGAGGACGAAACATCATTCATCAGGGACCCAAAGTCTAAAAAGCCGCGTAAAATTTCTAGGTGGTTTCACACTTCGCTGCAAGAGTTACCTCACCAGTCTCAGAAGTACCTCAAAGGCTAAAACCAACGCCCACCTCAACATCAACTACTAGGTATCACAGCGTAGAGCTATTGAAACATGTAGAACTGACTATAGATCAGATTATTTACAGACATCCAGCTATAAGGGCGCTAGTTTCTGACCCTGAGGTGGCTCAGAATATACAAACATTAATAATCCTGTTGAAAACTCTGGGGTTTTTAAAACAGTAACTTTGTATTTGTAGAGCAATAATGGAGCCCTTTCGAAAAAAAACTTGTAAGAGGAAACATTTGGAAATTACTGTTGATGATGATTCTGACAATGATGATGCTGCGACTGGTGTTCAAAAAAATAAAAAGGTTTCAATTGATCCGAGTCAAACTGTGTCAAATTCTGTGGTTAATTCTATAATCATCCCCCAAAATACCTTAAATACAAATCCCTCAACAAGCTCCCATACACATAGTATGTCTCCAACCCACAATGTCAGACCAAGCACTGTTCACCCCCAAAATTTAGGAGGTTTTGAGAATTTTGACTATCTAGACAAACTATTAAATGATTTAAATTATAACTCATATAATTTAACGTCAATCAGGGCTCTGATTGATGAAATTTCTACAGACAGTCCCCCCATAAATGACATCATCCCTAATATAAACACTAATAACTCCCAGCGCCCAGGGTTTATTAATGATGCTACCTTGACTCAGATCAATTTTGACTCTTTGGATAAGCTTTTGCATGAAATGTCTAGAGAAAATCATGTTACTACAGAGAGTGTAGATGATTTGGAAAACCAAATAGGGGAAGGCTTAAACAGGGGGTCTTGCCAAGATGATTCTTTTAGCATAAAAGTCCCGGGGGATGATCAAGTGGCTGGTCCTTCTGGTTTACAGGAACCCCATAGGGCTAGCGATGGTGTTAGAATTGGTGGGGAAGGTGTACAGCTTCGACATAGACCTATGTTTAACAATATCGAATTGAAGCACCCTCTTAACTTTACACATCTGTATGATTTGGATTCCTACGCTGAAGTTTTTACTGTGTTGCATGAAACGTTAGAGAATATGTTGAGTGAGGTTTCTAGAACGTTAAGACCTGCAGACATTGTGCAACTAGAATTACGAGCAGGATCCTTAGATATACCAGTGTATGTAAAAATGACTGGAGACAATTTAAGTCTAGACGATTTTCTCAGTCAGATTGAAGCTCTCCTTCAAAGTCATAGTGAAATTTTGGCTGATGACTCTTTGATGTTGATTGTCCAGGTTATTAGGTGTCCTGAAGGAGGGGGTCTTAGGAGAGGTTTGCAGACCTTAATGAAAAGTGAGCTTATTAGAAAAAAAGCCAAGCATCTGATTATATGTTACAACAGAGACAATCAATTATGTTTTGCATACAGAGTTCTGAGCTTGTTATTTCCAGATTTCAGGGGTGCCTATGATACGTGTATGGCTGAGGCTTTAAAACTTCAACAGAGTGTGGGATTAAGTGAACATCAGATGGTTTCGTTTGCAGACATAGATAAATTTGAACAGGCCCTAGATGTTAAAATTGTGGTATGGTACAGATGTCCTCAAAAGGATGTGTTCCTGAAACACCAAACAGATAATCGACCAAAAAGCAAAACTGTATTTCTGTTTCTTCATGAGAATCATTTCTACGGTATTGTTAACTTGAAAGGTTTTCTGGGTGCAGCCTATCTGTGTAATTATTGTTACACGGCCTACAGTAACCGATCTGGACATCGGTGTGAGGGACACTTTAATGTGTGTTTTTCACCAGCCTGTAACAGCGATGCCTCTGTAAAGGTAAAATGTAACGATTGCAATCGTTATTGTCGATCACAGCTCTGTTATGATGAGCATAAGATTCTCTGAGATAAAGCCAACAGTGAAAAACAGTTTTCTATGTGTGGCATTTTAAAACTTTGTACAAGATGCTATTCTCTCTGTGACCCTACTAAGCCACAGACTCATAAATGTCTTAGTCCCTACTGTAAGATATGTAAGGCTGCGTTGTTACCTCACACTGATCACAAATGCTTCATTCAAGTGCTTAAACCTTATGAACCCACAGACAAATTTGTGTTTTATGATTTTGAATGTCGGCAGGAAGATGGCGTGCACATTCCAAATTATTTGTACTGCATCCACCTGGATGGTGAATCATGGTTTTGGGAGGGCGAGGATTGTGTGAAAAAGTTTTTTGAGAGGTATCGCAGACCCTGTTACACCGGCTATACTTTCTTGGCACACAACGCGAAATCGTATGACAGTTATTTACTAATGAATTATTTAGTGACCAATGGTGTTAACCCTCATATCATAGCTCAGGGTAGCAAGTTAATGTGTTTTACAGACGAGGCTTTTAAGATGCGTTACATTGATTCCTTTAACTTTATGCCCATGAAGTTAAGTGCACTGCCTGCAGCTATGGGATTTGAAGCCAGAAAAGGATATTTTCTTCATTTTTTCAATACTGTTGAAAACCAGAATTACGTAGGCCCCTATCCTGAACCACGTTACTATGGTGTTCAGCAAATGATGTCTAAAGAACGTGATGACTTTTACAAATGGTATGATTCGATTAAGAATGGTGTTTTTAATTTCAGAGAAGAAATGGTGTTCTACTGCAAAAATGATGTTGAAATTTTGAAAGAGGCCTGTATCAAATTCCGTACCGAGGTTTATGCTATAGGGCAGATAGACCCCTTCCAATATACTACCATTGCTTCACTGTGCATGGCTATGTATAGAAGTAAATTCATGGCTAAAGACACAATAGCGATCATTCCTCCCGACAATTACAGTGACCAGCAAAAAAGCTTTTCAAATGCCTCGAACAATGGTTAATGTATGTATCGGAAACTGAAAATGTTTTCATTCAACATGCTTTAAACTATGGAGAGCTTAAAATAGGTCCCTATTTCTTGGACGGGTATGCTGTGATTAATGGTAAACGTACGGCTTTTGAATTTGCAGGGTGTTTTTTTCATGGTTGTCCCAAATGCTATGATTCTGCCGATGTAAACCCCCTAAGCAAAGTATCCTGCGGTACGATGTATCATCACTTTGATGAAAAGATTGAAACATTGCAAAAGATTTACGGATTGGAAGTCAAAGTTATTTGGGAACATGAACGCCCTGAAAAAACAGCGTAAAGTTCACGATTTTCTGGTTCGCTCTGATTTTCCAGAACGTATCAATCCTCGTGAGGCTCTGTTTGGGGGTCGTACAAATGCCATTACATTACATTATGTGGCCCAGGAAAATGAAAGGTGGAATACTTTGATTTCACTAGCTTGTACCCATTTGTCAACAAAACAAAAGTGTACCCCGTAGACCACCCTACCATAATTTATCATAATTTTCAAGACTTGAGGCAGTACTTTGGCTTGTTCAAATTAACTGTTCTGCCTCCTAGGGGTCTTTATTTCCCAGTATTGCCTGCCCGCATCTGTGGTAAATTAATGTTTACCCTCTGCCATTCATGCGCAGAAACACTAAACCAGACCGAGGTATGTAATCATACCTCTGGAGAAAGAGCCTTGACAGGGACCTGGTGCAGTGTCGAGGTAGTCAAAGCTCTTGAGAAAGGTTACAAAGTGTCTAAAATACACGAAGTTTGGCATTTTCCTCAGAAATCTGACACTCTCTTTACAGGTTACATTAATAGTCATCTCAAGGGGAAACAGGAAAGTTCAGGTTATCCTGCTCATTGTACCGATGAGGAGCGTAAAGAGCGTTATATTGCTGAATATTTTCAGAAAGAGGGGGTTCAATTAGATCCTCAAAACATTAATGTTAACCCTGCTAAGAGACAAATCTCCAAACTATGTCTCAATAGTTTGTGGGGAAAGCTAGCCCAGAGAACTAACCAACTCTCGACAAGCTTGGTTAAAGATCCTGAACAGTTTTTCCATTATCTCTTTTCAAAAAGCTATCAGATCACATTTTTGTTTTGTAAGTGATACAGTGGCCCAGGTTCAGTGGCGTTACGCTTCTGATACCTATACTCCCCCAGGTAATGTAAACGTATTCATAGCGGCGTTTACAACCGCTTACACCCGGCTAGAGCTTTATAACCTCTTGGATCGTCTGCAGGGTCGCTGTCTGTATCATGATACGGACTCTGTGATCTTTGTCAGTAGACCCCAGGCTTGGCGTCCAGAACTAGGCGATTACCTTGGTGATTTAACTAGCGAGTTAAAGCCGGGGGAATACATTACAGAGTTTGTGTCAGGGGGACCTAAAACGTATGGATACGTCACAAACAGCGGAAAAACATGTCTCAAAGTAAAGGGTATTACCCTAAACTATGGGAATTCCAAATTAATTAACCTCGCTTCATTAAAAGACCTTGTACAAAACTTTGTGAATCATGATAGAAACACCCCCGCGGAGCATATCATGATTCGAGGCTCCCAGATTCACCGTAATAAAAAAGAATTTCAATTGGAAAACAAACCACTCCAGAAAACTTTTCAAATAGTCTACAATAAGCGAGTCTTGCTGTCTGATTACACATCTCTTCCTTATGGCTACTGGAGATGGTTTTGATATTAGACTATCCGTACCTTTTGCAGCTATAATATCGGGACCCTCCAATTCAGACAAAAGTTATTTTGTGGAGCAGCTTTTAGAAAATTCTCAACAGATCTTTTCCCAAACCCCTGAGAATATCATATGGTGCTATAGCTGTTGGCAGCCATTATACAATGAATTGGCACTTAAATTTAAAAATGTCAAATTTATTGAAGGCATACCGGCTTCACTAACCGATGATAATTTAATGTCTACTAACAAAATCAATTTAATCATTATAGATGACTTGATGGAGGCGGCTAGCGAAAATGATGAAATACAGAAAGCTTTTACAAAATACGTTCATCATAGGAATTATGTGTGCTGTATTTGGTTCAAAATTTGTTTTTTCAAGGAAAAATGAGCCGTACCATAAACTTGAATGCCAATTACATTATTCTGTTTAAAAACCCACAAGATAAACTTCAAATCAACACGCTAGCCCGACAGCTGTATCCCGGTAACTCCAAGTTTTTCTTAGAAGCGTTTGAAGATGCGACAAAAAAAACCCTATGGTTATCTTTTAATAGACTTAAAAGCCCAAACCCCCGAAACATACCGTCTAAGAACTGGTTTATTTACTTCTGATTGGCCAGTTGCTTATATCATGAGAAATACCAAGACAAAACACTTATAATCGGCCTGTTATTACGCTAAAACTTTTATTTATCTAGGCTCATCAACAACGCAGCATGTCGGCTAGAATAAAATGTAACCTCCATCTCTTAAAGAGCATAGTTCATAGCTCTGCTCATCAGAGAAGAGCAGTTTTACGAGACGCTTCAGACTATTTTATCAAATCTATTGTGGAAATTGCCTTAAACGCCTTAAAAGGCCACATCCCCTTAACTTCGAGTCAGTTAAACACTCTCAAAAAGCAGCGGCGTGTTATAAAGAGCCTATGTAATAAGAACCATTCAATTAAAAAGAAGAAAAAAACTGTGAATCAGAGTGGTGGTTTTATTGGCGCTTTAATAAGGATTGCTTTGCCTTTTTTATCAGGACTCTTAACGCCTCAAAGTTAATTTGTAAAAATGACTCACTCCCAGAAAATGTTTCTGATACCACAACATCAACTCGATAGACTTCAGCAGCCTGAGCCACAGCACCCGAGCCTATTAAAAAAGCAGTTGAAAGCCGACTTGACTCTGAAATGAAAAGCATTCTACTTAGAACTGACATCAGTGACCATGAGAAAGTTAAGCTATACACCAGCTCCTTACAGAGATATCTAACCTTGCTTAAACAGAGTGAAAAAGAGCTTAATACCCTGACTTTAATTACACCCCCCTCTGAGGAAATGGCCCAACCTGCTGCAGAATCTGAATCTAAGATAGTGACTGCTGTTATGAGTGCCGTTCCCTCCAGATCTATGAAAAATGCTAATTTTATTTTAAACGCCATGTCACAGAATGCTTTGGTTGCCTCATGGAATGATCAAGGGGAAGTCATTCTTAGGGGCAAGAACATTAGAGGGTCGCATATGGTTGATTTAATCAGGGCTGCTACCGGGACTGTCAACATCCCTCAACATAGGATGGGCTGAATTCATCAAAAGTTTGGCTGTGATAAATGTCCCCTATTCTACAGTACCTAATTCTCAAACACGATAACTCATAGAAGCTTATAAAAATGACCCTTAGAGACCCCTATGAATAAGAAGCAGAAAAAAAGACAACAGTTATGGGAAACTTATTAAGATGTTAATGTTTTTTATTTCATACATATCTTTACATTTTGTTGTATATTCATGCAAATGTTGTGTAAACATTGTCTGATACATTTGTTGTATATTCATGCTAATGCTGTATAAACAATGTCTGATATATATGTCTGTATTATTATTATTATTTATTTCTTAGCAGATGCCCTTATCCAGGGCGACTTACAATCGTAAGCAAATACATTTCAAGCGTTACAATACAAGTAATACAATAAGAGCAAGAAATACAATAACTTTTGTTCAAGCAAAGTACAAGTGTGACAAAACACAATTCAATAATACAGCAGATAATAGTGATAGTTACATCAGGATATGATTAAATAGTGATAGTTACATCAGGATATGATTAAATACAAAGTACTACAGGTTAAACACTTGGCAGATTACAGTATTCTGAAGTACAGGATTAAATGCAGTAAAATAGGGGGCAGATAAGAGCAAAATAAAGCACATTTAAATGAAGGGTGATAGTGTCCCAGGATACAAACAGAGGAGTTCTACAGGTGCTCTTTGAAGAGGTGAGTCTTAAGGAGGCGCCGGAATGTGGTCAGGGACTGGGCAGTCCTGACATCTGTAGGAAGGTCATTCCACCGCTGCGGAGCGAGGGTGGAGAAGGAGCGGGCTCTGGAGGCAGGGGAGCGTAGCGGAGTTAGAGCCAGTCTTCTAGTGCAGGCGGAGCGGAGAGGTCGAGTGGGGGTGTAGGGAGAGATGAGGGTCTGGAGGTAGCTGGGTGCAGTCTGGTCAAGGCATCTGTAGGCTAGTACAAGGGTCTTGAACTGGATGCGAGCGGTGAGAGAACACCAGGCGGGCAGCAGAGTTCCTGGACCAGGAGCTGGGTAGCGTAGTTGGTGAGGAAGGGTCGGATTCTTCGGATGTTGCTCAGGAAGAATCGGCAAGTGCGTGCCAGAGTGGAGATGTGCTGGGAATAAGAGAGGCAGGGGTCCAGGGTGACTCCGAGGTTCTTAGCGGAGGAAGAGGGAGAGAGTGTGGTAGATTCCAGAGGAACAGAGATAGAGAGATCAGAGGAGGGGGAGGAGGAGGGAAATAAAAGGAGGTCAGATTTAGAGAGGTTGAGTTTGAGGTGATGCGAGTGCATCCAGGAGGAAATAGCAGACAGACAGGTAGAGATACGGGAGGAGATGGTGGAGTCAGAGGTGGGGAAGGAGAGGAAAATCTGAGCATCATCAGCATAGAAATGGTATGAGAAACCATAGGATGCGATGAGGGGGCCCAGGGAGCGGGTGTAGAGAGAGAACAGGAGAGGACCCAAGACTGACCCTTGGGGGACTCCAGTTAAGAGAGGGCTAGGTGTGGAGGTTGCTCCACGCCAGGTTACCTGGTAAGTGCGGTTGGAGAGGTAGGAGGAGAACCAGGCCAGAGCAGTGCCAGAGATCCCAAGGTCAGCAAGAGATGATAGTAGAATAGAGTGATCAACAGTGTCAAAGGCAGCAGAGAGGTTGAGGAGAATTAGGACAGAGGAGAGAGAGGCAGCTCGGGCACACTTGAGTATATTCATGCAATTGGTGTATAAATAATGTCTGATATATATGTCTGTATATGTCTTTACAAAAATAAAAATATTTATTTAGCCTATACATTGTCATAAGTTTTTTGAAGATTAACATTCATAACATTTTTTAAAATCATGATGAGTCTTGACACACTGCACGCATGAAAATATATTTATACAGTTCTGTTTTTTAGGGTTAGACATACAATGTATAAACTGGGACACCATCAGATCATTTTTCAGAGCTGTAGAGCGCCATAACCTCAGGGTAAGTAAGTCCTTTGGCTCGATGATGTAAGAAGAAAACACAGTGATGGCCACAGGTCGTGGTCATAAGACCTTGTAGAGGCTGATTATTGTACACTGTTTGTTTAGCGTTGTTGTCTAAAAAGTTTGAGATAGTCTTAGGAAAATAAACAAAATCGCACATCAGGTCTAATTAATTTTCACACGCACAGTTAATTTTAGACGCGCTGTTTAAAAGTATTTTTTTCCACAGTCAAACGGGTTTAAATGGCCCTGCATATCAACAAAGCACTCACTAGGCATCTCCAGCCCCGCCCCACCCTTTCGTTCGCTATCGCTTTCACCTATGTAAGAAATAAATAATAATAATAATAGTCGTACATACCGATCGATCATCTCCTGATCACTCGTTTTATCACCAAACTCCTCAATAATGCGATCCAAGTCATTATTTTATTACTATAACATCTCAAAAAAGCTCTGCAAATGTCCGTGTTCTCTGTGCGCTGATTCAGTCAGCCAGCTTGTTTACTTACGACCGCCCCGTTATCTGATACCAGATACCATGTATGACTATTTATGAGATACGCCTTTTTTTTTTTTTTTTTCGACTTGTCTCGGCTCCTGTCGCTCCCACTCGGCAATTGAATGGTTTTCCCGGCTTTTTCCGGAGAAAAAACGACTAGAAACCCGTTTTTTGCGTTGCTATAATGATGTCGGACCCAGTCCGACAAAGGACCTGTGAGGAATAATTGCAATGTCGGACCCAGTCCGACAATGGACCGCAAAGGGTTAACGTGTCGAAGTTGGTCTTGCTGAGGGGTACGTAATGAGGTCTGTCGTAAGCTACCATGATTATATCGTTGTTTTTGCCTTTAATAGGGACACACCTTAGAAGAGGCATGTAACTATCTCCAACGGCTTGATGTGTAATGATATCTGTATAGACATACATGGTATAAAAACCCGCTCGGATATCGGCGGGGTAGAGGGTTCTCAAATGTGCGCTATACAGTGTAGCCTCAATAGGGCCCAATAGTTTAATAGTTTCACCCTTTATAGTCTCACGAAATCCCAACATTTGTCCGAGTTGTACTTTGGCAAAAATCATATATGGAGTAGTACTTTTTTATATAAATTCGTCTCTTTTATAGGTTTATAGACTAATTTCAAATCATTTTATATTGTTCATCGGTAGTCTTGTCACCTTTCTGATCTAGTCCTTTTCCGAGCATGACATCGTTCATAGTCGTTATTACATCCTGAAGGGTCTCATAATATCCTTTTGGTATTGTATAATCACGTTTTATCGCCTTTTCTATATCATAAGTAATAAAAGTGCTGTCCTTAAGGTTTATATTATCCCAGGTATGGGGATATTGAATCTCTGCTAAGCAAACTTCCCATTTTCCCTGTAGATTCATTGTTTTAACCAATTTGGTAGTAAAATTGGATATAGCGTTTTTAGGGAAAACATCCTGTGAAGCGTTACTAGGCAGAGTCACATAAAAAGAGTCTTGAGACATTTTGAATAATGTTTTAAGTGTAATTAAATACACCCCGGACTTGTTAACTCTTTAGATCCACCACCTGATGCCCCGCGACCCAACTGTTGAATTTTTCAGGCCAGCCAGCCCATTTTATGAGATATGACTTTTTGCCATTTTCCTTTTTCTCAGCAACTATCTTCTCTATCCTAAACAATCTATCAGTCTTGAACATTTATTTTCTGCAATTCTGGTTCATAAAAGGTGCCCATTATAGGCTCTCCATCATAATCACATAGTTTATACACTGGTGGAAATCTTGGTATACATTCTGTTATAGTAAAAATCTCTGATGTAAACGTCTGTTCATAGCCTTTTATAAAGGGAGCTCTTAACTTTGAAATTCTTACGTTGTCACCGACGGCAAACTTAAACTTTATATGTTTAGGGCTTTTCTTCTTAGAGTATAAAGTTTTAAACACTTTAAATGAATTATCTTCAATAACTTCTGAAGGTTTCATTTGAATACTACAGTGAAAGGAGTTGTTATAAGCCTGACCCATTTCTTGTAGTTTATCCATATGCTTGTGAGTGTTAAAAGCGGTGAAATATTTCCACATTTTTGTTTTCAGAGTCCTGTTGTATCTCTCAATAATAGAGGCTTTTAGTTCATTCCCCGTGGTAAAGTGTAGAATATTATGTTTTTTTAGCATGTGCTGAAAGGCTTTGTTTAGAAATTCTGCCCCTTTATCAGTTTGTAGTTTTTTAGGTTTCCTACCAGCGCTGATGATCCTCTTGAACGCCTCTGTCACCGTCTTAGATGACTTATTTTTCAATGGTATTACCCAGGCATATTTGGATATCTATACATGTTAGCATGTACTTGTAACCTCCATTTTCTTTTGACAAGCTAGACATATCCACTAAATCAGCTTGCCACTGTGTATCGATATTAGATACAAATACGGTGTTTCTTTTAAAGTTTATTTTAGAGGGCTTATGCAACGTATAGGAGTCTTGCTCTGATAAAAAGTCAGTTAAGACCCTCTCAGAGACTTTAGGCCTCTCAGACCCCAGAGCCCTTTGAAGAGTCTCTAAACCCCCTAAACCCCCAGGATTTGAGGGATCGTAGTATATTTTTTTCATACGCTGATGTGTCATCTTTAACCAACATAACACAACTGCGACAAATATGTAGGTCAAAAAGTTTTTTATTCAAAGTTTATCATAACACCTCAGAGACATGTGTGAAGTTCAAAAGTTTTATTCACAGTTTATCAAGAAGATTAGGACATTTTAGAAGACATATAAAGTTTTTACACAAACATTCTTGATTAATCACTAAGTAATCCACGACATTATGCACAACTTTTGATATATCTCCATCTCTTAAAAACCTTGCCAGGTTATAAAAACATACATCAGTCACATAAGCATACAAAACAATGATATGTGTACATTTGCAGTCTTCTATTTCATCAAACATTTTAGGTAATATATTCATTAAAAATGCATTTAAGGGGCTACAGTGTTTTACATGTGTATCTACCAACTCTAACCATTCTTGAGCATCAACATCTTTATGGATTAAATCAGTTACACTTTTTAAATTGTTGAACATTTTTACATTTACGGGGATCTGGTTTTGAAAGAGTATCTTGCAAGCCACTTTCTCCGCTATTAACTCAAACAACAGCCCCTCCATGGTTTTCCTCAGTTTTGCTGGAGTCTGGACGTTCCCCATTTTCAAAGTCACAGGCGCCGTAATAAGCTAAAGGAGCTTGGGGATTTGTAAAACTGCGATGGTAGAAAGCTTTGGTTATTTTGTTAACAATGTCTCGGGTCTTGTCATCCAGGGTTTCTTGTAGATGGCTCAGTTTACGTCTAATGCTGTGTTCTGGTCTTAGCTCTGTTAAAATATCTTCCACCAGTTTCTGAAGTTTTGTCAAAGATGAATGGAAATTGAAACAAGCTAGAGCTTTAGCCACCAGAAGCTTCAGCCACGGGATGTGTATTTTTTCTAGTATTTCTTCAAAATGTTGATCAAAATAATCGGGGCCCGCTTCATAAAGGCAACCGTGTCTCAGCTGGCTCGGGTGGTCAATTTCGCAACCGCGGCAATTTTTCACCATATCACGGTCAATGATCACTTCCAATAGAGAAGCCAGGAGACCCCTAGAGATCTTTAATACTTTTTCAAAAGAGATGCCTAAAGCCCCGTCGACGTCGTCAGACTCTGCAGGGTTGAGGAGGGGGGACATTTTCAAAGTCTTTTATAAGCTGGGTCATTTCTTCAGTGGTCCAATCCATCTCAAGATCGCTATGTTCAAGAACGGCATTTTCAGAGAAGTATCTAAAGTTTGCAGAAGACATGGCGTCAGACTCCTTCAATCAAAAGGACGCGTGGGGGCCTCCTTTAGTAGGCTCCCAAAGATCAGGTGTCAGCCTATGAGGGGTGATGAAGCCTCTGGACCCCTGGGGATCCTTTGAGATGGCCGATCAGAGACCCATGAAATGGGGGGTCATTGATGCGCCGCCCTTAGGGGTGTTTTCTGAGTTACCCTAAAACATCCGCCCCCTCTCTCTCTCATTTGGGTCTGTTTTCAGCTCAGTCCACAGAGGAGTTTGTACAGTACACAGAGGATCCTTGGGACGGATGCTTAAAGGCCCCCTTGCTTGGACTCTCTCTTGAACTTTTTTTGCAGGCCGTGGTTTCTTTAGCCTCTGAGGAAGGGCTAATGTGCATTTTTTTAAAGGCTTTTATAAGTTCAGACATTTGCCGATCCTCAAGATCCACTTTCTCTGAGCAGCAACTAACACTGGTATGAGACATCTTGTGTAACACTCTAATAAACTGCACAAATATTTTCCTCTTTTTATGAGGTCTGAAAACATGCCCAGACTTGCCCCTTTTTAAAAAACAAAAACAAAAAACAAAAACCCATCGTAGTCTCGATCTGTTCAACCTTTTGCTCAAACACCATACCACCTTGATTCTCTGAAATCCCCGGTAAGCTTAATACTTATTTTTTATTTATTAATGTTTTAAGAAAAACTGTTGTGGCCGAGTGGTTAAGGCGATGGACTTAAGATCCATTTGACTCAATTGTCTGCGTGGGTTCAAATCCTACCAACAGTAATTATTTTATTTCAAACTCTTTTACATTTATAAATATTTAATGTTTATAAGCACTTGTGAAAAATATATATATATATACCATACCCGCTCCTATATAAAATCCACGGCCCCCTCATTATATATTCATAAATTCATAAATCCATGCCCCCTCATTATATATTCATAAATTCATACACATAAGGTCAAAAAAAGGTCAAAAGGATCATAAATCAGACTTTTGACATAAGCTATAGTAATATTACTACTAATGCAAATTAATTAAAGACAGCAAGTCTTCAAGGGCTATTTTACTCAGTTTATGTCTAAAATAAAAACTAAAAATTGAAAGAAAGCTTTCAGATTTTGTAATTCTAGCAACTGGATAAATCAGTTCTTTTATCAGCATGTGGACTTGCATGTTCACCCTGAAAAATAAAGGGTGTCATAAATAAACAGTAGGATGTAACTCTAGAAATATCAACATGTTTTTAGTTTTGCTTATGTTTTCAATTCTTAACAGAATGTCTTCCATTTTCACACTTAGCAATATATATGATTATATGTTCCTTCCATGATATGTCTGCAGCTGATCGAAAGGTTAAATCACATATAATAGCTCTATAATTTATTTTTAAGTTAAGTCTATTATAATTTATTTAAGTTATTATTAAATTTAACAGCAATATTGTATTTAGTCTCTGAATGCTCATATTCATTGCCGTTGAATTCAAACTCTGTCAGAATATGTATGTCTGTTTATGTCCTTTAAAACATGAATTAGATTATATTATGATTCATCGGATAAAAATAGCATTTTTTTACTTTAATAAAATGTAACTTCTTTGCTGGTGACATACTTCTTATGGGAATTAATTATTTACTTTTAATTTCAGAGTAATGCCTTTGTTTACCAGTTTAATTCATTTAGTTATTTTCTTTTGCATTTTATCTTTAATTTATTCATCTTTTGATGGCATCCTCTTCATAAAGAGTTGATGCAATAACTTACTTCCAGTGGTGGGTTTCTGGCAGACATGTTTTCTTTGCCATTTATTAAAGTTGTTGTGGTAGGAAGCTCATACTCCTGAAATATATAACAAGGATTATTTTTTTGAGAAATCTATGTAGTTTGCTGAAACAAACAACAATAAAGTATGCTAACATATTTTGTAAGGTATTCATAATATAAACTACTACAACCTTGTGTAAGTATTGTGGCACACAAAATCTTAGAATATACAGGGTCATTTTTAAACAATCCTCTCAACTAAGTGGTCACCAAAAAATAAAGGCTTTTAAACAACAGCCTTAATTAAGATGTTAATCCAGATTACCATCAGTAACATACAAATATTTCAATATTTACTGTTAAGTAAAAATACGTGATATTTCTTTTGAATTAATTTATATATGAATGCACATGAATATTTTTTGCTACTTACACAAATTGAATCCACCATTGACTGTGGTTTAAGTCATTTGTACTCTCATTTGTACTCTCTTTTCTTTGTCCCTGAATTCAGATATAAATAAAAATAACACAAGTCTGCAGTAGTTACTGTGATATTGCTGAATCGTTCGTAGGGAGTACTGATTAAGTGAGTTGTACCTTGATTTTGTTCTTTCCATCTTTTTGTTCTTGTTGGAACCTTTTGATTTAATGCCCCACCTTGGTCACTTAGAAATGTTTTATACTCCATCATTGTTCAGCTAAAATATAGAAAATAATTTAAATGTAGCTTACAAGTGTTTAACAGGGGTGAGGTAAAGTTGTGTATAAGACATAGAGGCTAATTATTTTTGTTAAACTACTATACCTAAATAATTTAAAGTTTATATATATATGTATGTAAAATAAAAATAATACTAC
Source organism: Acipenser ruthenus (assembly GCF_902713425.1). Lineage (NCBI taxonomy): Eukaryota > Metazoa > Chordata > Actinopteri > Acipenseriformes > Acipenseridae > Acipenser > Acipenser ruthenus. The sequence goes on from NC_081192.1 coordinate 59,404,927, forward strand.
TCTACTGTGTTTTATGTAGTGGCATAGGCTTTAAATACGACCTGTACAACCGCAATCATATTATTTGTATCAAATACATGCAACAGCGTTTATGCAAACGCTAACTGTAGTAAAAAGAATCAGCTAGTTTGACCTGATACATGTAGCGGCTTTTGCTGCAGATAATTTGACACATAACACTAAAGTTTGTAGGTAAATAAATAAATACGTACCAATATTACAGCATTTGTGGTATATCTTCGGTATGTTTTTTTTTTCTGAAGCTGTTGTAAATTTGGTGAGGCTAATTTAAAAAATTTGAAAATACAAATCTCGAGACCAGAATAACTGCACGCGGAATGAACAGGTACCAACTGAAGACTGGAACTTCCAGCACAGGCATCGCCGAGGAGCTTCGTTTCATCTTTGTGTGACAGGTAAATATGTTATTTCTAACCCTTTTACATATGATTATTTTTCAAACACCCCAAAACATAAATGTGTAATAAAAAAAAAACATTTCCCATATTCTCACAAGTAGCATCGTATCAGTTGGCACAGTTGTAGACATGAAATTTGAAGATGAAAGCTCCCCAGCTGAAATTCTGGAGATTGGAAGTGAGTAACTCTATGTATTTGTAAGTGTATACGATGCTACATAAGGTTTTATTGAACTCGGTGTATGTTTAAATAATAGTTCTTCAGGCTATTGCAGTTTAAAAAAAAAATCGTCCAGTTGAGAAGGAATGCTTGCTTATCCGCATTTTAGTAGTAACTGTGAATAATTATAAGCAAAATAAGGTCATTTATTTTTGTTTTAAGGTTAGAAATGTCTTTATTACAGACAACATGGACAAAGTTATCAGGATCCTGAAGAAACTGGAAAATAAGACAAAACAACAAATGCCAGAAAAGAGATCAGTAAAAAAAAATCTGAATCAGAAGTGCATATCATAAAACCCAAAAAGGTATATACAAGATAATAATAATAATAATAATAATAATAATAATAATAATTATTATTATTATTATTATTATTATTATTATTAGTCCTATTTAAGGTACGTTTGAGGGACTACACCAGCTGTCAAAAGACAGCTGGAAATAAATTCTAGTTAGCACCCTGCTAAAAAAGACATACCTTAACTAATTTAACAAAAACACTGGACAAAAAGACTGTAAATTAAATTCTCAAAACGAAAGGGGAGGTGGTACAGAGCACGCCCCCTAGAGCCGACTGGTCGACAAAAGATGTCATGTCGCCAGCAGACTCCGCGTGGGCGTGCTCTAACTTAATCCGGGATCGGGCTAGGGCCCTGAACATGGCCCCACAGTCAAAGAGACCCTCCCCGATCATCTTACGCTTCCTGGTCTTGTAAATGGCTAGTTTACCAAGAGTCAGGAGCAGATTCACAAGGAGGTCTTCCTGGTGGAGCCACGAACAGGGTGCCCGAAAATAAAAAGGGTGGGAGAAAAATGCAGCCAGAACTGCAGCAGGAGGTTCTTAAGTCGAATGAAGAACGGCTGCAGCCTGGCGCATGAAAAATAAATGTTAAGCACCGACTCTGACTGACCACAGAAAGGGCATGCGGCGTCCGAGTCGGTAAAGTGACGCAGGATCTCTCCTGACGCGAGCGCTCTGTGCAGCACCCTCCATCCCAAGTCCCCAGCTCCTCTAGGAACCAGCGGGGAGTACAGGGCCTCCCACTGGGGACTCTCACCCTCCGGGGGTCGGAGGGGCTCCCGCCAAGCGGTGTCTCGGCAAGAGACGAGTGCAAGGAAGTGGAGGTTGTGGAGCATCATCGCGTACAGGGTCCTCCTCGACGCGGATCGGAGGGGGGTCGAGAGTCTGGGTGCAAAGCTGCTTTTCAATCCCAGATCGCTCGGCTGGCCGTTCTGACGGTCCCCCGAGCCGCTCTGGCAACCAGCGACTCGAGAGTCAGCCACTCCGAGCGTTCGCGATCTAGGACATCCCAGACTCTGGTCACCTTGGCTGAGATCAGCGCATTCCGCACCGAGAGGGACCCCAACGCCTGCACACCTAGGTGGGGGTTGTGCAGCAGGGGCTCCAGAAGGAGTCCTTCACCTTCGGTCGGAACGGCGTCTCGGCCAATGTTGAACATGCTTCGGGTCTTGAGCAGATCCTGGTAAAAGACCGGCAGCTCGGGGAGACGGATTCCCCGGAGGTCGATCCAGAATAGCCTAGGTCGTGCAGCCGGCGCAGGAGGAGGGACGCCAGCGTGCACCACTGCGGGGCTGGGTCTGCATACAGGTATCTCTGCAGGGTCTGTAGGCGGAAGGTGTGCACCTGGCTCCTGATGCACACCAACCCTTGCCCTCCCTCAGCCAGAGGGAGGCACAGAACCCCCGCAGAGACCCAGTGCTTTCCGGCCCAGAAAAAGTCTGTCAGCTTCCTCTGGACCCTGGCCACAAACTCAGGGGGCGGGATCAGGATGGTGAGTCGATGCCAGAGCATCGACGCCACCAGCTGGTTGATCACCAGAGCCCTACCCCTGAAGGTAAGCAGTTTCAACAGACCCGACCCTGACGTCACATGGGAAAGCGAGATCGTCTGTCGTGCCAGACCGTACAAAAATCCCCGAATGATGTCGGAGGAGCGAACGCAGTGAGCGTGGTTCCACGACATGTAGAACTTGTCGATCCGGGACTGAAAAACCTGCCCCTCTCTCATCCTGGTGTAGGTGAAGGCCGAGGCGTCCGGGTGTTGCCACTGCCAGATGTCAACCAGAGAGAGCCGAGTGATCACTCAGCGGGTAGGGTTCGCACCCCACCCGGTCCGCGGCCTCGAGGGTGTAGTTAAAATCCCCCCCTGAGAACCACAAGTTCATCGGCGCTGATGGTGTTCAAGTAGGTCGACATCTGGTGAAAAAACTGGACCCTCGCCGGACCCGAGGAAGGAGCGTACTCGTTCACCAGGTGAACGATGGCATCCCCGCCTTGGATCCGGTGGTGTAACAGACGGCCCGGCATGACGTTGATCACATCGAGTACCGTGGGAACAAAGGATCCGGAGAAGAGCGTCGCCACCCCACAAGATGATTCAGTGAGGTGGCTGAACGATATTCTCCCCCCCCCCACTCGAGCAGCCAGTTGGCCTCGGCCTGCGGAGTCGAGTGGGTTTCCTGCAGGAAGCACACAGAGTAAACCCCTTTTTTCAAGAAGGAGATTACCTGGGCCCTGCGGAAATGGTCCTTGCAACTGTTAACGTTCACGGTACCGATGCGATACATGATCCTCTGTCAGGATGTTGAGATCTCCCGAAGTTCACCAACTGGTCGTGGAGCTTTTGGGCACAAATGTGCACAAAAGTCTTGTTGGCGTGGCTGGCCCTGAGGAAAGATCTCACAGAGTTTAAGATCCTCTGGAAATCCCCCCATTTGTCCAGGGCCAGCTGTATCTTGCCCCTGCGGTGGATGGTGGCCTCCAAAAATTCCAGTAGCTCCGCCGCAAGGATGCCCGGAGAAGGGGCGGACAGACTTTCCGAGCCCACGCTGCATGTGAACTCTGAGTCCTCCTCCCGCTCCTCCGGTTCTCCGGTTCTCCACCGCCCCCCTTGCGATGGAGAAGCACAATGCACTCATGTTGGTGGGTGAGAGCGTTGCGTCTGATCATTAGTTTCAGCGATTCTCCACGCGCCCCACACCCAGGGGACGCAGCAGTAGAGACCGGCGGAGGGACCCTCACGGGGACCGTCTGCACCCTGGACTTAGGGGGTGCAGACGGGCGCTCAGTGTACGCCGCCGAGCCAGACGGTCTCGTCCCCGATCTGGGTACCTCTTTCGAGGGCCAAGGCACGGTCTCAGGCCCGTCCTTGTTCTTCGGAGGAGGGAGATCCACCCTCTTGGTTCCTTCCCCTCCCTCTGCGGCAGTCACCGCACCAGGCTTCGTCGTGACCGTGGAGCCCGGGGCCGCCTCAGGCGATGGTTCTGTTTCCCCCTCAGGGACTGCACCAGGGCCAGAGCCCTCCTCGCCACCAGGGGGGGAAGCCCGAGGCGGTTGTTCTTTCTGGGACTCCTCCTGCGCCCCCTCGGTGATCTTGACTGAAACCGGCCCCTCGGTGGTGGATCGGGGACTGGTTTCTGGGCCCCGTTGCACGTCGGGGAGGGGATTTACCTCGAGGGCACCACCTTCTGCCCTCTCTGGTTCTTCCCCTCCCTTCTGCACTCTGGCGGCCGTTATATGCCTGGGCTCCACAGAGCCTACGTCTGCCTCAGGGGATGTTTCCGCATCCCCCTCCACGGCAGCACGAGGGTCGGAACCCCCGTCGCCACAGGAGAGGGAAGCCTGAGGCACGCCTTTTGCTCCTGATGCTCCCGGAGGTGGTCCCCTGCCTTGCCGGGGCGATGGGGAGTTCACCTCCGGTAGCGCCTCGCTCCTCTCCCCTGGGGATGAGGTGTTTAGTTTTGCCTCGCAGGGATTCTCTTTTTCAGGGACTCCCCCTGACCCATCGCCAGATGGTGCGGTGGTGGGCTTCGTCACCCCCTGCTTAGCCTCCCCGGTGGACCTGGCCACTGCCTTCTCTCCCAGCACGCTTTCGGGAGGCGCAGAGGTTTCGGCCACCTCAGGGGTCTTCTCTCCCTTTCCCCCCTCGGATGTTATTGGGAGGGGGGCGGGTACTTTTTGAGGGCCCCGGGGGCGAGGTGGACTCGGAGGGGCCCGGTGCCGGTGGCTTTGCGCCTTGCTGGAGCAGTGGTAGCACCGCACCTCCTCCGAGGAATAAAAAATGACATAGTTGGTCCCCTTGAACTCCGCCACTTCTCAACCCGCCAGGTGGATGGTCACCTGGCAGCGGAAAGATAGTACGTGGCGGTTGGCTGATCTTTGCAGCCCAGGGGGGAGGGGGTTTATAGGTGTTTTGATTTCCCCCAGGGCTTGCAAGTGGGGCCTGAGCAGGTCGTCCTTCAAAAAAGGTGGGACGTTTGATAGGACGACCCTTGTGCCCAGGCCCGCGAGCGGTTCGATGGGGATGAAAATCCCCGCCACCGCAAGACCCCTCTCAATCGCCGTGTTCGCGGCGGCCTCAGATTTTAGGAAGAAGACGACCTTGCCGTACATCTTTGAGGCTGCCATGATGGCCTATGGCCCCACCACCTTGGCCATGGCCTTGACAAAACCCTCGATTGAGAGGGAGTCCTTCAGGAGGCATCTGACCCCATGCCTCCTGGTAATATTTTTGAAAGGGGCTGCAGCCTCCCCTTTGCCCACTTTTTAGCGGCTTGTGGAGCTTGCCCACTCATTTTTTTAAATTGTATTTATTTATTTATTTATTTATTTATTAATTATTACATTATTTTAAAAATAAATAAATGAAAAACACCCACCCCTGCGCTCCAATAGTGCCGAGTTAGACAAAAATTAAAACAAACAAAAAATGATTTTTTTTCTTTTTTTTTTGTTCCACAAACAAAATGTATGTATTTATTTATTTTTTAAATAAAAATAAAATACACACACCCCTGCACTCCAACAGTGCAGTGGCAGAAAAGAAAAAATAAAACAAACAAAAAATACATTTTTTTTTTTCAACAAACAAACTTATTTACCAAAGGTAGGGAACTGACCAATGAGGAACAGCTTCCCTTGCGTGCCTTGAAGGCTTCAGTAAACAATGGTGAAGAAAACATTTGCTTGCAGTATCAAAATACCCGAAGCTGTACAATAAAGGACACAGAAATTAGACATGGCAATGAGGGAGAACATCTGGTAGTCTATTTTCAGGGAACTGGATATAGCTGCTGTGTATGATTTATTTACCTTTACTGGAAACATTCTGAAAAGCTATTATGTATACATTTGTATTAGCTGTATAACAGGACTAACAATAAAAGTATGTGTGTTTTTTTTTCTAAGGATCTAAGGATGCTTTACATTACGTTGATCTGCGTGTGATTACACCTTTACAGTAAAACAAACAAAAAAATATGATTTTATTATTGTGTGTATATATATAGGTATATCATAATTAAACCATAGATATGCGTGTGTGTACGTTTACTATTTTTATACTGAAAAACCTGAACCAAATTTGAATACATTTTAACTAATTTGGTATCATACAGACACACCAATTGTGGTGGTTGTTTTGTTGTTTTGACACATATTAATAACGTTTGTTAATATATTTTTATAGGGGAGGTGGGCGAAATTTGCCATGATATCTGGTGTGAAAGGTATTGTCACAGCGAAAATACTTTTTTATCGCCGGTGTGTGGAGACCTTTACAATTTAAAACTAAAGGGCAGTGCACGGAGACGGGGTTCACAAATAAAAAACAACAATAAAACCAATACAGCCCGTCTCCAGCACGCCTCTAAAACCCCAATGCCTTTTAAAATACTAAATATTAGTTTAAAAACACACGAGAGAATGGAGACCAAAAGCGCAGGCAGGGAGATACGCCTTTAAATTCGGCGGCTCTTTCTTTCCTATTTATCTTCCTAACATCCGCCAAATCAGGGTCCAATTCCTTTACTCCTGCTGACTGAACGTTCAACCTCCACTCCAAACAAGCCCGGGTTCACTTCACAATGGACAAATCAATCTCTCGAATGGATGAAATCAGGAATATTTATACCAGGTGCTCAGCTTCGCTAAATCAGTCAATTTACACTTATGGGGGCTGCGAACAGGGGAGCATTAACATGTTAGTGTAATCAGTGCAAATATACAGACAGTAATGTGCCAAAATAAACGTGCTTTAAACAAGGTGATAAAACCAAAAACATTAAATAAAAAGTGATTATACTGCAATAATTAATCAAGCATATCTATTTTAACATAACGTGAGCAACCCCGTTAGATAGATAGAATGTTAGTATAATATGACAATTGCATGAATCAACAGTGCTTACAAATATATTGTAACGGTGGGTCAATTTGGGACTGCTTGGGACTGGACGCTATGGCGCGGGGGGTGGGGTATTAATGTTAAGCCGAGCTTACACTGCACAATTTTTGCAATCGGGAGACGCAGCGCTACTAGTGTATTGCTGTGTGTGTGCGTGCTGTCCTGTCTTCCCTGCCGTTTGTGTGTGTCGCCCTGCATGTCTGTGAATAGAACCCTACTATTTACATTTACCCTATCCAAACGGCAATACATTGCCTCAATATAGGTTGAACAATTTTTCCTATTGTCACGTTTTCACTTTTCACGTTCTCTTTTATTATATTATTTGCTCTGCGCACACTCTTAACTCAGGGGAGACGTTGAGGAGGACAGAGATGTTTAAAACTCCTAGTGGTTTATGTTCGAGCACTGGACGAGCGGTGTGTCCTTAAAACCTTTTTATTTAATCACGAAAATCACTCAGACTCATTTATTCAAAGTTTTACGAATCAGAGCAACATCAGCGCTCCTTCGTTTTATTAAAATGCCTTTAATATTGGTTTAGTAGTTTGCGCATACTACTAAAACCCGAAAACATGTAACAATAATTAGCAATCCTAAGTTTATTACAAGCTTCAGCATTTAATACTTCAATAACATAATACAATTATATGTATTCAGTGCAGCCCTCAGGCTGGCTAAGCACAAAGCCTACAAGCACCCACTGCTATGTTTTAGCACATTCAATATAACACTCTCAATACTAAAACATAGTTTCAAAACCTCATAGCAATATAACCAATACATGCAAGATACAATATTACCATTAATATGCTTACCTCCTATTATAAGGAAGAGTAGCGTGAACAAAAGAGAAGGACTGTCCTGTGGAGATCTGCAAAGGATGGACCACGTGGCTCTGCCAAGCTAAGTCTTAATTGTGGTGCTCTCAGTGTGCTCGGCTCAGGTTTTTATACAATTTTCGTCCCATTGAAAGCAATGGGAGGCCCCAATTAGCTCCAATCATCAATCTATATTGACAGTCCTTATCTCTTGGCAAACAGTAATCTCTAAAGAATTTAACCAACTCTTCAGACTCAATTGGAGTCATATGCCAACAAATCAACACTAGCCCATGTTCTCATCCACTCATTCTTGGCCCCCCTCCTTCATCTGAAAAGTTAGGTGAAGCAGAGTTCACAAAATCCCTGCTACCTTGATTCACTACTTAATATGGGTGCATTATAAAAAGGAGTGGTGTTTAAATATATGAAGCACCAATAATTGTGTGTATTATAAAAAGAGTGGTGTTTGAATATATGCAACACCAATAGTTATATCATAATATAGCAGTTATAGTTATAATGATTATAATTGATTACATGAACTTGGCTTTCAAAAATATATTCCCTCATGTCATCTCACTCTCAAATTAGTTTCATTCTTTCCTTACAGGTGTGTGTTTAGCAGGTATTATAGGGAACTTCCATCTTATATCTTTTTAGTGTAGAGTTTTCTCCTTATGGAAAACTATTTTACTGAGCTGTTAAGCTGTAATGTTTTTCTCCTATGGGCCCCTGGTAGCTTGAACTTAATTGACATCCAGATGACCCTGTATTTTTCAGCTATACACATACTGGCTAAAACCAGCTTGCTGGAGACACCTCTTTTCTTGCCAAGTTTAATAGTGATTAATGTTCCCTAGAACTTTCCTTACACCTGTATCTTACGTGCTTCCATCGGCTAATACAAATCTTCTCCAAGGGCAGGCTGATAGAGAGTTCAAGAAGACAGGTCACATAGAGTTTACTCTCCTAAAACCTATCTCCTGCTTTTATTCTTCATTATTTATTCAATCCTTTAATTTTGTATGTTTACCACAACTTCTTTTTATGCTGCGTCTTTTAACTTCAGAGTCAAACTGGTACCTTACTCCTTATAGCGTATGGCTGCTAACCTTATTACTTTCTGCTAGCAGCAGCATAGCAGCAATATCGCAATAACAATTTATTTAACTTTTCTGTTCCCTTTCTGTGGTGTATCTTCTAAAATACTTATTTTCCTAAGTTAGAGTCTGCTTTTTTACTCTAGGTTGTTCTTACTCACCTACTTATTTTAAAACTGAATTACAAGCAGAAACCGACTCAAAGCGAGGTCTTTTAATCCCTTTCTGTTTTTCTCTTTCCCTTAAGAATACTCCTAACTCCTTTTCCCTTTATATTCAGAAGTTATAATTCTTGAATGTAAGCACACAGTAATTCTTTTCATTGAATTAGGACTCAGTTTTTAAGTATGCTCATCTTGATAGAAAACAGCTTCAGGTATGCTATCATATTAAGCAAAGTGAATCATATGATCTTATACATAAAAATTGTTCATAGTATTTCATACTAACAATAATTATCACTACCTATGATTATATGTTACCTCAACAATCTATACTATTTAAAGCAAACATTTTAACATGTATTTATTAGTATAGCATTATTCTGTATTTAAGCTGAAAAAGTATTAAAAATTCCAGCCCTCAATTCTGGAGCTGTGCCTATCTTGATAAGAGACTGCTCAAGGCCGGCCAGTGTATCAAGTTGTACCAGATTCTGTTATACGATCTTACAGAGAGAGCACTTTACAGTATTTGTTACAGACTAAAGATTATTCAAACATTACAAATGGTTACAGCACATATCATCACATTAATACATTTCATTTTTAAATCATCCAGTCCATGTCCAATGTTTCAGCTCGTTACCAGCAGGACTCCACTTCTGTCTTGGGTTCAGCTCGGGTCGGCTCTGCAAACACCACAATACCTATTTTGCTCTACATTATTAGTGGGCAGACTTAATACAACTGAATCTGAATCAATCGAGGAGCCGTGAACTCTAGCCACTGAAATTCTCCATGCAAAGGAATCCAATTTCTTACTACACATAATAACTGGTTCGGGGTCACCCGTGACACTATTCCCATAATGTGTTCTCTGAAACAAAAACACATTGGAAATGTATCAAAAACACAAGCTAAGTTAGAAGAAACCATTGGGGCAACCTTGGCCAGCACCAAGCAAATAGACACAACTGTCAAAGCAGTGGGGGCTAAGGTTGCCCCAGTTGTTTCTACTAACTTGGCTTGTGTTTTTCAGGCACAATAAAAGCAGATCAAACGCATGAAAAACACAAGCCAAGTTAATAGAAACAATTGGGGCAACCTTAGCCCCCCCACTTTGACTGTTGTGCCTATTTGCTTGGTGCTGGCCAAGGTTGCCCCAATGGTTTCTTCTAACTTAGCTTGTGTTTTTATACAAGTTAGAAGAAACAATTGGGGTAACCTTGGCAACCCACCACTTTTATAGTTGTGCCTATTTGCTTTGTGCTGGGCAAGGTTGCCCCAATGGTTTCTTGAAACTTGGCTTGTGTTTTTGATATTTTGATATCTCTGTTGAAAGGGATAAGATGTGAATGTGTGTAGCGTACGGTTATGTAGCTGGAGTGAAAGTATGACTAGTTAGGGTTCAAATCCTGCCTTATATATATATATACTGATGCACAATGAAAATGAAGCAGTCTAAGTTTTACATCAATAGCTCATTGGGCACATACATAATGTTATTTACATTTTAAATAGTGAGCAGATAGGTTTGTTGATTGAGTAGAATTGTTCCTTGGGATAACAAAATACTGAGCTCAAGTCATGTGATTTCATAAAAATGCCAGGTGCTCAGTGTTTGCTATTTGAGTTGAGTTAAAATGGCCAAAATGAGTTGATTAAGAACCTGTATAAATAGTAGGGGTAAGACGATTCATTGTGTATCGATGCATTGCGATACTTTACAACACGATACGACACACCTTCATGTATCACGATACAAACTTGAAATGAGTAGCTAATATGCCAGATTTATTAAACTGTAAATCATAAAAGAAAAGATATTGGTTGTTTGAAAATAAACTCCACTTGATCCTAGACATATCCCATTGTGCAATGAGCCGGAAAGACGCCTACAGAATTTAAGTGGGTGTAGAGGAAACAATGGCAAATTCTTAATTTTAATTTAATTTAATTTAGGGTTACAATTGTTAATGACAACTGATATGGACAAAAACGTGAAAAAAATGACTTATCAATAGGGGTCTACCTAAATCGCGATTTTGCGGATTTCGCTCAAAAATTTGAAATTGAGTGGTCACCGCGAAATTCACCTCTTAGGGGCCAATGCATAGAAACAAGTACGGAGATGAAAAAAAAAAATTAACTACTGCACAACGCAAGCGACGCAAACTACGTATCTTCCTTCTGTAGATAGTGCTTTTTGATTCCTTCGCCGTCCCGTGTGCATTGCACTTAAGCAAAAAACAAACAAACAAAAAAATTTCCATAAGTAACATTTACAAAAGAAATTCTCCAAAGCATTTAAGTTATTGTTTACTATGCAAATGACAAAGTTTTGATCAGCCTATCAGTGCGTCTTTACTGCTTTTATGTGCTCTGTACTGTGCAGTAGGGGGTGGAACAAAGTCAGTGCTGCATTGTTTTGATTTAGGTTGCTAAGCATTGGAGGTAAAGCAGTAGAAATGGACGACAAAAAAAGCAAAGTATATTTCAGCTGATGATTGTTTCAAGATTGTTTCAAGATATTTCCCAGAGAAACTGTACATGCAGACTGAGGTAATTGTTTTGCATATCTTAATGTGTCTTTGGAGAAAATACGATCGATCGCTATTTAGCTTCAGAATCACACATTAAACAAAAGGCTACTACAGAGGCTACTGAACAGAACGTAAAATAAACAGCTTTCAGAAACCAAACTGGAAAGTCAGCGCAGACAAAAAGTATTCCTTTCTGCAAGTTAAATCAGTACTAAAACGATCCAGCACAGCCACCTCGCTTCCACCTGCTGCTTGCTTTTTAAACGCAGTTAGAATTTTAGACCCAAATAGCCAAGTTCTCTATGTTTTGACTCGGTACTAATAAAATAAATGATTGGATGGGACAAATGATATGACAACGAACGTGCAGCATACATTGACTTTATTAAAGTATGCCAGAGGCCCTTGTGTAACCAAGTTTTTGGGCTGTTTCTAATAGATTTACACATCTGTATAACTCGGCAAAGCTTTGCCTTAACTTCCAACCAATTCAGTGGGTGCAGAACGTGTAGTCTCAATGTATGGGCAAGTCAGCTGCAGGGGGATGCTGCATGCTTGCCTTTAACAAATGACAGCACTCTGTTTTAGTAAGGAAGCAAGTACCACTATTTTTAGGCTTTATAGTGTTCTGAAATACTGTCTACTTAGGTTTATTTAATGTTTAAACAGGTCCGCGAAATCCTAATTTTATTCTGCAACATACCCGTGAAAAGTACATAAATTTACCGCTAATTAAGTAGACCCCTAGTTGTAAGCTAATTTTGCATTTGACCTTAACCAAAAGAATATAGTAATTTGTTTAAAGTGTGCTGTTAATGCTTTGCAGAAGCATTAACCTTCAAAATTGCTCTTGGTTCATTGCTATTAAATATAATACTTGGTAGGTGGCTAGATAGGTGGTTAGTGGGACTGAGAACGTGGCCCTTTCCTTACATTTATTTTTAGTAGAAAGGCTAAGACCATAACTTATTTGTTGTGTCATGCCAAGTTTTCATTGTGCTGTGTAAGCCTGTTTTCAATTGCATGTCTTTATCCTCATGAAAGCATACACCCTCTACATATTATGTTTTTGAATCTGTGCTGTGGATCTTCCCATATACTAAGTCATACACTTGCCAGTATTTAAACAGATAAATTCATGGTTTACCATTAATTGTTTTTACACCAAACCCAAATGTAGCAGCATGCATTGAGGCGGAAAAAGATTACTTAATAAAACGTTGCCTATATATATATATATATATATATATATATATATATATATTGTGGGACAGCAGAGAGGGGGTTAAAGCCTCCCTGAGGAAAACATGCGCGTAGGCACGTTTGTTTGTTTAATTGTTTAATTTAATTGTTTCATTGTTTAATTATCCCCTGGGCGGTAATTGGGAATTGGGACCAGGTGCAGGGTATAAAGGACAGGCAGTTAGATTATTCAGGGCTGCTGAGTAGAAGGAAGCAGAAGAGAGGTGCTCTGCTTCCGAGCAGTCCAGAAAAAAAATAGTAAGTGCTGTGTTAAGCCCGTGTGGTTTTTGTTGTGGTGTCAGATAAACGGCTTAGTCGTCCTGCGTTAGTCAGGGAATAACCTGTTTAGTTAGCGCTCCAAAACGGAGTTAGGTGTTTGTTTTGTGTTTGTTTTGTTTTATTTTGTGTTTATTAAAAATATAGCGCGTCAGCGCTAGAAAATCCATTTCTGTGTACTGGGTTGTATTTTTAAAGGGGCACGAACCTGTGAGTGGTGCGATTCTTTTACAATATATATATTGCTCCAGTTCTGATAAGTTTGTTGGGGATCATCGATGGACTGCAATCTTCAAGTCTCACCATAAATTTTCGATTGGATTCAAGTCAGAACTTTGACTAGGCCATTCAAGAACATTAATTCTCTTGTTCAGCCACTCCAGTGTGACTTTGGTTTTGTGCTTCGGTTCATTGTCCTGCTGAAATGTGAATTTCCTCCCCAGTTTCAGAGTCTTGGCTGACTCAAACAGGTTTTCCTTAAGGATTCGCCTGTACTTTGCACCATCCATTCTCCCCTCTATCCTGACAAGCTTCCCAGTCCCTGCTGAAGAAAAGCACGCCCATAACATGATGCTGCCACCACCATGCTTGACAGTTGGGATGGTGTTGACTGGGTGATGTGTAGTGTTGGGCTTGCTCAAGACGTAACGCTTGGAATTCAGACCGAAAATTTCAATTTTTGTCTCGTCTGACCACAAAACCTTTTCCCACATGTCTGCAGTATCATCTACGTGCTTTTTTGCAAACTCCATACGTGCTTTAAGATGAGGCTTTTTGAGTAATGGCTTCTTTCTTGCCACCCATCCATACAGGCCAGCTTTGTGTAGGGACTGGCTTATTGTTGATGTGTGAACACTGACTCCCATCTAAGACACTGAACTTTGCAGATCTCTCAAGGTCATTGTTGGCTTCAGAGTGACATGCTGAACCAGTTTCCTGCTTGCCCGGCTGCTCAGTTTGGGAGGGCGACCTGATCTGGGTAGTGTTTGGGTGGTATGATGCATCTTCTACTTCTTAATGATGGACTTCACTATGTTGAGAGGGATAAATCAGCGCCTTTGAAATTTTCTTGTACCTTTCTCCTGCTCTGTGCCTCTACCACTTTATCCCTGACTTGTTTCGAAAGCTCCTTGGTCTTCATGGTTGCTTTGTTGGATCACTATGTGACTTTACAGCTTGAAAGTCTTTATATACCTGAGGGAAATTATCTACAAGTTAAACCACTTTGAGTACACAAAGGCTGAAACCATTTCACTAATTTTGTGACCTTTCAAACAAATAATTTGCACCTGAGCTGATTTAGGGCTGCAGTAGCAAAGGGGTTGAATACTTATGCAACTGAGAGTAATCTGTTTTTCCCTGTAAATCTTACTTTATATTTATAGGGCTTTATTTATATTTAGGGCTTTTGTTTTGGGGGTTTTATTAATTGTATTTTTCTGTGCTTATTTTTAGCTATTTTCTAGTTTTATGTAAATCGTTTTTTTTCGGTGCTTTCGTTTTTTATATACTGTATGAAATTAGTGTTTTCGGTTACTTTTCAATGTGCTGTCCTTCAGTAGTTGGGTCGGGTTTAAAGTATTGAGAACGAATCAATGATAGATGCAAGTCAGGAAGGCGGGACTTTGCTCTGCAGCACTGGGAAATGTACTTATTATTATTTTTTGTAGTAGGTTTTATTTTTTATGGGAATAGGGTAAAGTCAACGTGAATTGATTAACCATTTCCACACTTTTTCCGGTGTTTATTGGCTATCCACCGATTTCATTTTTATTGTATCAGGGTGTTTTATTGGGTTTTATCGGTTAAAACCGAAAATCAGAAGCCCTATTTATATTCTATATGCATTTTTTAACTTTATCAATGTGGAGTAGTTTGTGTAGATTCTACATGTAAAGTCTGTGGACATTATTAAAATAGACCCTAGTGTTCTTTTGATAAAGCTACAGTTAACAAAAGCATTTCAATAGGTTTCCTATCAGGTGATATTTGATGTACGCTTTTTATATTCCTCAGTAATGTGCACAAATCTAAAATATATTACTTTGATTATGATAACATTTTTATTTGGTAAGTTATAATTGGTAAGTCAATTAAACTGCATTTATGTCTGCAAACACTACAGCCAAGAAACAATGGGCCTCATTTTCAAGCATTTACCCCAGTCTTTAATTACTTTTATAAACCTGCTTGGAAACCTGCTCTCTGATTGGTTAGCTGCATTCTATCAGCTATACATTAATCCCACACAACCTTTCAACAGACACATCACCTTTGATTCAAATTCCTCCACCACTTACCTGTCCTAATTCTATAACATTTAATATCTATAAGTAACCACTAACTAAAAAATAATGTCAGACCCAGAATCAAATTAGAATCTTTTTAATGGAAAAACTGTAGAACGGTATAAAGATGAATTTCCTGAACCGGACAAAGTACCATTAATTCTTTTTTTTTTTTATAAAAGGGGATGTAGTGATGTGATCTGTTCCTTTGTGAATGGTTACGTTAAATGACCAGCAGGGGAACCTGTGGTGTGAAATGTGAGTGTTTTGTTTGTCGTTAATAATACTGTTTGTAATTATTTGGACGGCTAACACAATCCGGAGCTGTCACCAAAGGCCAGCACCAGACCCGGGTCAACAACAATGCACTCAACAACAGTATTCACCACGAGTACTAGAGCATGCACTGTGGACTGGTGTTTGTGTTTGTGTATGTGTTACGTGAGGGTGAACTGAAATGAGACTTATTATTTCGGGACAAACCTGCGGATTATAAATAAGCAACACATGCCGCTGTATTGCTTCATTAACATTGTTATTGTTTACTGCTGTTAGTCATCAGACATTGGATTATACAATTAAACCTTCATTGCACCTGGATTATCATTGTTTGTCTGATTATTGATCACCTGCACACTGTTAAGCACTTTGCCACATTTACTTATTAAAAATAAATTGCAATTCTGTTTATTGTGAATTTATGCATTGAAAGTGGCTTCTTGAAACAAGAGGACTGAGCACAAGGTAAAGATGTTGATGGTCTGGACGGAGTTTCAAATAACACTGAGGAAGGCAGGACAGCAGCTGCAATGGATGCTGAAGCCGGATCTTGAGGTGAGTTTGTGACCTCATTGTATGCGAGGCACACGTGTCCACGTCGTACCAGATTAAGTTTAAGAGCGAACCAGACTTTACGCACCAATCCGACCGTGGTGTCAGGGGACAGTGACTCAGTTTCCCGCAGACGCTTCAAATCCAGACCGGTAATTCGGGGGGTGCTGTCTGGCCTTGTCTACCTGCTTTTCTAAAAGTTTTCATGACTGACAGAAGTACATTATTGCTGGTTTTAAACTCACTGTCGGCAGAGATGTTAACACTTCTACTGTTAAAATATCTATTTAGTCCAGCTCTCAGCGTTATAAAACTGGAGACTGAATACTGGTCGCCAGTTGAACTTCTTGCACTGGCACAAAATCCCCTTTAATGTTTTTGAGAGTTTTTTGACTTATTAACTTAAAATGAATGTCCATTTTTTTTTCTTTAAGCTGGTCTTTAAGTATATTAACAGCCCATGCTGCTGTTCTTTTTAGTGTTTTTTCAATCTTAGTTTTCTTGTATTTCATTTAGCTGTTCCTCATCTACTGTTATGTGTCTACTCTTGACAGTTGCTGGTGCACTTATTTTATTTGTATTTGTTTTTCAGGTGGACTGCTGTCTTCACTCGGAAAGTTGGTGTCGTACCAGTTATCTGTTTTCATCCCCAAATATATTAAAGGAAATAGGTGGAATGTCAATTTTTGGCAGTGGTTTTGTAACTAATAACAAATAAAATGGAAGTTTGTCATGGAATTTAAAATGCAGTGGTGCGTAGTGATTTATTCAGTGTGAAGCGACTCATTAGTATGGTATACTCTATATACGCACGGTCATGTGATGCTGTTTAACCAATCAGAGGTTGTTATTTTTCCAAGCCGTGTTTATATATATTGTGCCAAAGTGGAGTGTTCTTTGCCACGCTCAGTACACTGTCTTGCGGGTGTAAAAGGAACCACACAGGACCACAGATATTTTGTTAAACAGGGCAGTGCCTGTATATTTATTTGTATTCACAAAACCAAACAAACAAAACTAAAACCAAACTCCCCAAGGAGCACTAAACTAAACCTCTTCCTTGTCTAACTACTGTATAACAGGACAGCTAAACTGTTTCCCTGTAAAGTTCCACGCTCCAATAGTTCCAGCCTCTTGTTTTTATCTCCTCACCTGATAAGCAAATCCCTTTTTAATTGCTTCTGTTTACACCTAATAATCACCTTGTTACACCCATGTTGTGTTTTAGATTTTAGCCAACCAGTGACCTCTAGTGGCATTGTCGCTGATATTACAGGCTACCCTATTTCACTGTGTTGGGAATAGTGCTCATCTCATCCTGAGACTAACATATATTTCCCCCCTTAGCTTGTTACTATATATATATATATATATATATATATAATAAATGCTGTAACCTTCATTATGGAGACCAAGAGTGAAATATTGACCTAAAGAAGACAGTTGTGTATATTTCAAAATAACATCTCTAATATAATGTTAATAGAATTTTATAAGTTTATAAAAGGCCTGTTTTCAGTTTTTGGATTAAGATACATTAAAGTTTTAAAAGGTAAAGACATAATCAAAGTGTCCCCCTATTGCTGTCTCCCTTAGTTTTTTTTTACTCTGAAACCATCATTTAGTAGACAGTCTGTATATGTATCCCTATTATAAGGCAGACACATAACATCCATATGTCTCCTTATTATTAAGTACAAACTGGTACCCTAAGTACCTGTATTATTGGAGGATTTCATATATTATACATTATTATTATTATTTATTTCTTAGCAGACGCCCTTATCCAGGGCGACTTACAGTTGTAAACAAAAATACATTTCAAGAATCACAGTACAAGTAATAATATAATTGAGCAAGATAAATACAATGACTTTGGTTCTAGCAAGTGCAAGAATAACAAAATACGATTCAATAACAGAGCAAATAACAGTGTCAGTGATAGTTGCATCATATAATTAAATACAAAATACTACAGATTAAATAAAACTTGACAGATTACAGTACTCTAAAGTACAGGATTAAATGCAGTAAAATAGGGGGCAGATAACAGCAAGTAAAGCGCATTTAAGGAAGAGTGATAAGTGTCCAGAGGGAAAAAAAAGAGGAGTTCTACAGGTGCTGTCTGAAGAGGTGAGTCTTGAGGAGGTGCCGGAAGGTGGTCAGGGACTGGGCAGTCCTGACATCTGTAGGAAGGGTATTCCACCACTGCGGGGTGAGGGTGAAGGAGCGGGCTCTGGAGGCAAGGGGAGCGTAGAGGAGGTAGAGACGGTCTTCTAGTGCAGGAGGAGCGGAGAGGTCGAGTGGGGGTGTAGGGAGAGATGAGGGTCTGGAGGTAGCTGGGTGCAGTCTGGTCAAGGCATCTGTAGGCTAGTACAAGAGTCTTGAACTGGATGCGAGCAGTGATTGGGAGCCAGTGGAGTGAGCAGAGCAGTGGAGTTGCGTGGGAGAAGTGAGGCAGAGAGAATACCAGGCGAGCAGCGGAGTTCTGGATGAGCTGGAGCGGACGGGTGGCGGATGCAGGGAGACAAGCCAGGAGGGAGTTGCAGTAGTCTAGGCTGGAGAGTAGTATACATTGGTATGACAGTCTACAGTAGAGTCCACTTAATAGTGATCACACATTTGGTAACCAATTACTTATTAATTTACATATTAAGAAAATCCTTTAATCTTTACCTTTAATCGATTATGCCAATCAAAATCCTACCATCAATCAGAAGTACTGTTTGGGGCCCGGCAACAACACACACTACATACTATTTTGCATACGATTTAACATGTAATATACATGAGGTTTTAATGAGAGACAGCACAGCAGAAAGTTATGCATGATATTGACTTATTACAAGGCATTCTATTAAATGTATAAAATGTTCAAGCTACATTTTATACTTGAAAAGGAATACTGTATTTTATGGTTTTAAATACAGAACTCTTATTTCCCATAAACTGAAGGTGCGTTACAAATTTGGAGCCAAACTATACGTTAAATACTATTTAGGAACAGTTGCACATTTTCTGATAGCAATATACACATATTAACAATATAAACCTAGAAACAGGTTAGTTGCTGCTAGGAGTAGTTCCTTGTTAGTTTTACAGTATTTGTTGATATCCATTAAGATTAAAAGGTTGATCATAAATATTTTATGTGGTTCTGTTTTATTCTCTTAATACAATTGTGCTTTATACTGGTTGCATACTTTTGTTGGCATATACAACCAATTCAATTGACCTTTTCCCTGGTTGTATAACAGGAAATGGAGTCAGCTTCACTTGCATTTGTCTACTCAGTGTAGCAATGGCCACCTGACATTTACTAAAAACAGAGTTTGAAGTTGTAAGTCAAACGACAAACTGTAAACTTGGCTTAAACTTTTCAGCTTGTACTTTTTTATATATCATTTTATACTTAGTGGCACATTAACTTTGATTTAATGATGGCACCAGTTTTAATCATGAAAATAACAATGGAACAGATGAAATGTGCGGTGTGAAATGGGAGCAAATGTACAACAACATGTAGCTGCCACCAGGGCAGTGAAAGAGGGTAGTGATTTTACAAAACAGCAGCTACAGTGCCGTGAAAAAGTATTTGCTCCCTGTCTGATTTTCTACATTTTTCACATTGTATTTGGTCAGATTCTTTTGTGGGTTGTAGTAGTATATAGAGGGAGTCTGAGAGATAAAATGACACCAAAGTTTGGTGCTTCTTTCATTTGTTTGGTGTGCAAGGTAATCAAACATGCAATCCTCAGGTTTGAAAAAGTTATTGCCCCCCCTAGTTAACTCAACCCAATTAAAGTGATAATTAGGGTCAGCTGTTTGAGTACTTTGGTTAACAACCAGGCCTGATTTGGGCCAGCCCTGCCCAATATAAATCTGACTAATTTTGGCCCTTACCATCAGAGTGAAGTTGTCAGCACACAGGTTCTAGAGGCACATCATGCCACGAACAAAATAAATTCCTGAAGACCTCCGGAAAAAAGTTGTCTGGAAAGGGTTACAAAGCCATTTCTAAGGCTCTGGGGCTCCACCGAATCACAGTCAGAGCAATATTGTCCAAATGGAGAAAGTTTAGGACAGTAGTGAATCTTCCCAGGAGTGACCGTCCTGCCAAAATCTCTCCAAGAGCAAGGCGTAAAAATCGTCCAGGAAGTCAAAAAGAACCCTAGAACAACATCCAGGGATCTGCAGGCCTCTCTCGCCTCGGCTAAAAGACACTGGGCAAAAATGGGATTCATGGCAGAGTAGCGGAAACCATTGCTCACTAAGAAGAACATGAATGCTCATCTCAAGTTTGCCAAAAAGCACCTGGATGATCCTCAAGAGTTCTGGAACAATGTTCTATGGACAGAGGAGTCAAAAGTGGAACTTTTTGGCCGACGTGGGCCCCGTTATGCCTGGCGAAAACCTCATACCAACAGTCAAGCATGGTGGTGGTAATGTCATGGTTTGGGGATGCTTTGCTGCTTATTTGTTCACTCAGGGTCCCTTTTATCTAATATTAGGTTTTGGTTGAATATCTGATAACATTCAGTGTCAGAAATATGCAAAAATGCAGAAAATCAGACAGAGGGCAAATACTTTTTCACGGCACTGTGTGTATATATATATATATATATATATATATATATATATATATATATATATATATATATATTTACAGTGGCTCTCAAAAGTATTCACCCCCCCTTGGACTTTTCCACATTTTATTGTGTTACAACATGGAATCAAAATGGATTTAATTAGGAGTTTTTGCTACTGATCAACACAAAAAAAGCCCATAATGTCAAAGTGAAAAATAAAATCTACAAATTGTTCTAAATTAATTACAAATACAAAACAGAAAACAATTGATTGCATAAGTATTCACCCACTTGAGTCAATATTTGGTAGAGGCACCTTTGACAGCAATTACAGCCATGAGTCTATTTGCATAAGTCTCTACCAGCTTTGCACATCTGGACACTGCAATTT
Organism: Acipenser ruthenus; assembly: GCF_902713425.1. Classification (NCBI taxonomy): domain Eukaryota; kingdom Metazoa; phylum Chordata; class Actinopteri; order Acipenseriformes; family Acipenseridae; genus Acipenser; species Acipenser ruthenus. The sequence continues at coordinate 59,426,019 of NC_081192.1, forward strand.
TTGTCCATTTTTCTTTGCAAAATTGCTCAAGCTCCGTCAAGTCGGATGGGGACCTTCGGTGAACAGCAATTTTCAACTCTTTCCACATATTCTCAATTGGATTGAGGTCCGGGCTTTGACTAGGCCACTCCAGGACAGTGACCTTTTTGTTTTTAAGCCACTCCAGTGTGGCTTTGGCTGTAATGTTTGGGGTCATTGTCCTGCTGGAAGATGAATCTTCTCCCAAGTCCCAGGGCTCTTGCAGACTTCAGCAGGTTTTCCTCCAGGATTTCTCTGTACTTTGCTGCATCCATTTTGCCCTCTATCTTCACAAGCTTTCCAGGCCCTGATGCAGAGAACCATCTCCATAGCATGATGCTGCCACCACCATGCTTCACAGTAGGGATGGTGTTCTCAGGATGATGTGCGGTGTTAGGCTTGCGCCAAACATAGCGCTTAGCGTTGAAACCAAAAAGCTCTATTTTGGTCTCATCAGACCATAGAATCATCTTCCACTTGGTCTCAGAGTCTCCCACATGCCGTGTGGCAAACTCTACCCGAGATTTGATGAGTTTTTTCAACAATGGCTTTCTTTTTGCCACTCTCCCATAAAGGCCAGTTTTGTTGCCGTATGCACAGTGTCTCCCAGCTCAGCCGTGGAAGACAGTAACTCCTTTAGAGTTGCCATAGGCCTCTTTGTGGCCTCCTTGACTAGTGCCCTTCTCGCCCGGATACTCAGTTTTTGAGGACGGCCTGTTCTAGACAGATTCACAGTTGTGCCATATTCTCTCCATTTCTTAATAATGGACTTTACTGTGCTCCAGGGGATATTCAATGCCTTGGAAATGTTCTTATATCCTACCCCTGATTGGTGCATTTGAAGAACGTTATTCCGGATTTGCTTTGAATGTTCCTTCGTCTTCATGATGTAGTTTTTGTTAGGAAATGTACTAACCAACTGTGGGACCTCCCAGAGACAGGTGTATTTAACCTGAAATCATGTGAAACACCTTAATTGCACACAGGTGGACTCCATTCACACTCCATGTGACTTCTAAAGACAATTGGTTGCACCAATTGATTCCATGTTGTAACACAATAAAATGTGGAAAAGTCCAAGGGGGGTGAATACTTTTGAGAGCCACTATATATATTTGTTTATTTAGCAGACGCCTTTATCCAAGGCGACTTACAGAGACTAGGGTGTGTGAACTATGCATCAGCTGCAGAGTCACTTACAACTACATCTCACCCGAAAGATGGAGCACAAGGAGGTTAAGTGACTTGCTCAGAGTCACACAATGAGTCAGTGGCTGAGGTGGGATTCGAACCGGGGACCTCCTGGTTACAAGCCCTTTTCTTTAACCACTGGACCACACAGCCTCCTCCCCATATATATATATAATGTACACACATACATAAAGTTTTTCATTGTGCCAGGTATGGTTTGGTATGTATTCATCATAGCTATACAGAAAAACTAATGGCTAGTTTTTTTGTTAACACATTTCAGTAATTTAGAGGGTTAAAAAAATTTGTGTTCACAGATATGACATATGTATAAATGATTTACTTACCTTTCTCCCACACTTGCTGGGGGCATGTTTGAGGGTCTCTGCTATGTTTTCTTCTACCTCCCGAACTTTGATGTTCGGGAAGCTTTTCATGGTAGCTCCTGCCGAAAAAGTAAGATATCAATTTCCATTTTATCAAGTTAAATTTGAACATATTTTAACTTAGTGTAAGGGTATTTTGAACTAAATAATATAATCCGTAAAGATCTTTCAGGAATTTTAAAATTGATTATAATAATTAGCAACAGAATTCTTTAATCATTACTTTTTTGACATTTGCACAAAATTGCACAGCATTCCACAATATTTCAGTTATCTTAATAGTATTTTGGTGGCATGTGCAGTCTACACATCTTGAACCAGTTGTGCAAAATAAATTGAATTTGTTTTTTTCCCATTTTACCATTTTATATAAGTTAATATGTTGTGTGAAGTAGAAGGGTGTCAATAAGATATATACAATGAGACACCCTTCTCACAATGTATTAACTTATTACAAATTAGACACATAAATCTTTTCACTGAAAATATATTTTCGTTAACTATAGCATTCAACCCCTCTGTTCCCCATCTAAGTTTAGTTCAGGATATTTGCTGATCTGTGCTGTGTGTTCTCAGGCTAGTGTCCATGGCGCAACTATTAAAAACAAACTTGTATAGGGGTTCTCGAGTGGCGCATCCAGCAAAGGCACACTGGAAGTGCAGGATGCACCCTATAGCCTGGATATCGCTGGTTCGAGTCCGGGCTGTGCCATTGCCGACTGTGGCTGGAAGCACATGTAATTTATAATTCTTTTCACTGCAAATACATTTTTCATTCAACTTACTTAGTAATACACGGCAGATGGAAATGTCTGCCAAAGCACTTTTGCCCTTTCTCCCTTTCAGGCTGAATTGTGCCCATACCCGGTAGGTGGCCACTTTTTTCATTATTCTCCTCACTGTGTCTCCCAGGGTGATTCCTCCTAGGGAACTGAGGTAGCAGATCTGGAAAAATGGAAATAACTTTAAAATGACTTGAAATTTATTTGTAGTACTAGATGGTAACAGATGATGAAGAAGCTCTTCATCAAAACAAAGCTGTCAATACAACATTTGAACAATCACAATAGTTACAGAGAAGAATTCTCACTAAAAATGTTGCAGGGGTTTAGTACCATGTCTTTGACCATAGAGAAGGGGCAAATCAATGAAATAATGATAATTTGAAAAACATGGTCATGAAAGCCATGGTCCACCTGCATTGGAGCCACAATGAAAGGCTTCATTATACAAATGCAGTTCTACCCCAGAAAGTACTGGTTCCTCAGTAGGTATGTTAAACCCAGTTAGCATCTTATGTTATTGATGGTTATAAAAATAAAACGGATAACCATTTTCTTTCGATAATCATTATCAGAGGAAATGCGAGCTGCCATCTCCATCATTTCATCTACTGATGTTGCAGGATTTGGTAGCACATCTTCAACATCCTCTACCGAGAGTCCCTTCATTGATGCTAAGAACTTCCTGAGAAGCTCAGACTCTTCTTGTTGATTTGCTATTATTGTATCCAACTTCATTAACATATTTAGTTTGTAATCTGTAAAATATTAAGTTAGTAAACATGGTTTTGTGGTGTCCCTCAGTACATATTATCAAAGAATTACAAGAAAAGAGTTGAAAGCTTTTACCAAGACCAACTTTTAACTTATTGTAGTGCACTATATATTTTTTTGTCTCACTTTCATGATCTCCATTGCACCTTCCATTGCTCCTTTTCCATTCTGTAGCCACAGATTCCATTACCACAGATGTTCGTGTTGCTAAAGACAAAACCATTTTGTGACAACACATTATTCCCAAATGCAATACCTAAAATATGGCTCCACTTAAG